>NW_026906192.1:460000-472500 GCF_033807715.1 Cololabis saira | reverse complement strand
TTAAGGCACTTTAACTCCAACAAATAAGCGCTTCTAAATTATTATCACCAACAAATCAATGACTTGTATTATATGACTTATCTTCAACTCCATATAAGAAGTATTTCAAGCTGCAGCTTCGGCTTATGGCCATACCAGCCTGGATGCGCCCGATCTCGTCTGATCTCGGAAGCTAAGCAGCGTAGGGCCTGGTTAGTACTTGGATGGGAGACCGCCTGGGAATACCAGGTGCTGTAAGCTTTTTCAACCAGCAGAGAGCGCTCTCGCTTAATCTACCCACATATATTTCAACGTGGTAAGAGCGACAGCTCACGTCCTAAAGTGTTTTGCACATGGTTAAGGCACTTTAACTCCAACAAATAAAACCAACAAATCAATGACTTATATTCTATGACTTATCTTCAACTCCATATCAGAGGTATTTCAAGCTGCAGCTTCTGCTTACGGCCATACCAGCCTGGATGAGCCCGATCTAGTCTGATCTCGGAAGCTAAGCAGGGTCGGGCCTGGTTAGTACTTGGATGGGAGACCGACTGGGAATACCAGGTGCTGTAAGCTTTTTCAACCAGCAGAGAACGGTCTTGCTTAATCTAGCCACACATATTTCAACGTGGTAACAGCGACAGCTCACGTCCTAAAGTGTTTTGCACATGGTTAAGGCACTTTAACTCCAACAAATAAAACCAACAAATCAATGACTTATATTCTATGACTTATCTTCAACTCCATATAATAGGTATTTCAAGCTGCAGCTTCTGCTTACGCCCATACCAGCCTGAATGCGCCCGATCTCGTCTGATCTCGGAAGCTAAGCAGGGTCAGGCCTTGTTAGTACTTGGATGGGAGACCGCCTGGGAATACCAGGTGCTGTAAGCTTTTTCAACCAGCAGAGAGCGCTCACGCTTAATCTACCCACACATATTTCAACGTGGTAACAGCGACAGCTCACGTCCTAAAGTGTTTTGCACATGGTTAAGGCACTTTAACTCCAACAAATAAAACCAACAAATCAATGACTTATATTCTATGACTTATCTTCAACTCCATATCAGAGGTATTTCAAGCTGCAGCTTCTGCTTACGGCCATACCAGCCTGGATGCGCCCGATCTCATCTGATCTCGGAAGCTAAGCAGGGTCGGGCCTGGTTAGTACTTGGATGGGAGACCGCCTGGGAATACCAGGTGCTGTAAGCATTTTCAACCAGCAGAGAGCGCTCTCGCTTAATCTACCCACACAAATTTCAACGTGGTAACAGCGACAGCTCATGTCCTAAAGTGTTTTGCACATGGTTAAGGCACTTTAACTCCAACAAATAAGCGCTTCTAAATTCTTATCACCAAGAAATCAATGACTTATATTCTATGACTTATCTTCAACTCCATATAAGAGGTATTTCAAGCAGCAGATTCTGCTTACGGCCATACCAGCCTGGATGCGCCTGATCTCATCTGATCTCGGAAGCTAAGCAGGGTCGGGCCTGGTTAGTACTTGGATGGGAGACCGCCTGGGAATACCAGGTGTTGGACTATTGGACTAATATGATTATGAATTCATGACATATGTGAGTGGGTGAACATTTCTCTTGGGCCAGTAAAGGGCCGAAGCCAAGCCAAAGTTTATGCTGCATGACTCCAGACCAGATAACAGACTCCATGGGGTTTACGACACCTGGGAGGGGGGTCAGGCGCAGTATAGCCCCCACAAACCCAGCAGGGTTCCTGCCAGACCTGGAGGAACAAAGGAAAAGACAACGCAAAGGGACCAGGGACAGACTCCCTGGGGTGACGACACCAGGGGGGGTCAGACTAAATGGAGCCCCAGGAAGCAAGCTCTGAAGGGGGGGACTGTCCCTCTCAGTAAAACCGCCCCAAGCCCAAAAGCGGGAAGCACCCAATCACTTGCCAGGGGCTGGTGACATCACGCAGCCCGCGAAACTCAAAAGCTCCCTTCCTGCCCAGTGCTCACTCTCTCCCTCAGCCAGCGGACCGGACAAGACGTGCCTGCCGACGGTGCAGCCGCTGCCGCATCTACTCCCCGAGAGCCTGGGGTGGGGGGGGAGCCGTTCCGGACCTGCATTAACAGGCCGGGCGTAAAATCCGATACCAGAGCACGGCGCTCTCAACTCTTTCTGTCTGCTAACTCCTTTCTTCCTTTGAGCACTTTCTCCACACCAGGGACCGTGCGTCCAGGAAGATTGCTCCGCCAGAACCCGCTGTAGAAGCTCCAGCCTTGGACCCGCAAACCCCTCCCGCAGCCCTGCGACACACAAGGGACGTGAGCCGACGTTCCGAAGGAGGAACCGGCCCCCCCGTCGCAACGAGGCCGGTGTTGAGGCCGCGGTCAGGACCAGAGAGCCGGCGTGAGGCGCCGCTGCAGCAACTGTTGCCCTTTTCTTTTTGAAGTAGGAGCAGGACAGAGACTGAGGGACCGCTCGCTATCGGAGCATCCCCGCCAGAAGCGATCGGCGGTGGGGTCAAAGCTGAACCGGACCTCTCCGACACCGGGAACCCCGGCAGGAACCCGGTCACCACCGACAGAGCCCGCAGATCCAGAATCCAGAGGAGACGTGAGGTGGCGTTTGGGCGATCAGTCAGTTAGAACGGTGTAAAGCTGAACTTATGTTTAATGAGATTACTGTATGCGTATTACTGTACGTTATCATTATTGTGTTCTTTATCATCTTTATTATTATTACATTTGATTCTTTTCTTTTCATTCCATGCATTTAACGTTTATGTTTCATTTTATTGATTGTTGTTTTTCTTGTTAGTTAATGGTTTTATAATAATGTCGTGTGCCATCAGATTTATTCGGGTAGTTATTTACATCCCTTTTGATACCCGTATGTAAATAAATTCTGATTGATTTCTTTATGAGTGGTTGTTATTTCATGCAAGATTTGGTCACAAATTGATTTGTTTAAGCAGAGCCTAGTGTTCGGACATCACGCCTTCACTGTTATTCTGTAAGATTTGCTGTTCTGCAGGATAATTCAAAAAGCATATGAGACTGATTTTCTGCTGTTTTAGTTATCGAATTCCACCGGAGTAAGGCCCCGGCGGTGGTGCCCCTACGAGAATTATCATTTTTGATAATACAATTTGATAAATAGTCAACTTTATTAATTATTAATAATTCTTTAATAGAATTATCATTAGCCTTGATAACTGGACAGCCAAGCTACCTATGAGTTGCACAACACAGGTGCTGTAAGCTTTTTCAACCAGCAGAGAGCGCTCTCGCTTAATCTACCCACACATATTTCAACGTGGTAACAGCGACAGCTCACGTCCTAAAGTGTTTTGCACATGGTTAAGGCACTTTAACTCCAACAAATAAGTGCTTCTAAATTATTATCACCAACAAATCAATGACTTATATTATATGACTTATCTTCAACTCCATATAAGAGGTATTTCAAGCAGCAGCTACTGCTTACGGCCATACCAGCCTGGATGCGCCCGATCTCGTCTGATCTCGGAAGCTAAGCAGGGTCGGGCCTGGTTAGTACTTGGATGGGAGACCGCCTGGGAATACCAGGTGCTGTAAGCATTTTCAACCAGCAGAGAGCGCTCTCGCTTAATCTACCCACACATATTTCAACGTGGTAACAGCGACAGCTCACGTCCTAAAGTGTTTTGCACATGGTTAAGGCACTTTAACTCCAACAAATAAGCGCTTCTAAATTATTATCACCAACAAATCAATGACTTGTATTATATACTTATCTTCAACTCCATATAAGAAGTATTTCAAGCTGCAGCTTCAGCTTACGGCCATACCAGCCTGGATGCGCCCGATCTCGTCTGATCTCGGAAGCTAAGCAGGGTCGGGCCTGGTTAGTACTTGGATGGGAGAACGCCTGGGAATACCAGGTGCTGTAAGCATTTTCAACCAGCAGAGAGCGCTCTCGCTTAATCTACCCACACATATTTCAACGTGGTAACAGCGACAGCTCACGTCCAAAAGTGTTTTTCACATGGTTAAGGCACTTTAACTCCAACAAATAAACGCTTCTAAATTATTATCACCAACAAATCAATGACTTATATTATATGACTTATCTTCAACTCCATATAAGAGGTATTTCAAGCAGCAGCTTCTGCTTACGGCCATACCAGCCTGGATGCGCCCGATCTCGTCTGATCTCGGAAGCTAAGCAGGGTCGGGCCTGGTTAGTACTTGGATGGGAGACCGCCTGGGAATACCAGGTGCTGTAAGCATTTTCAACCAGCAGAGAGCGCTCTCGCTTAATCTACCCACACATATTTCAACGTGGTAACAGCAACAGCTCACGTCCTAAAGTGTTTTGCACATGGTTAAGGCACTTTAACTCCAACAAATAAAACCAACAAATCAATGACTTATATTCTATGACTTATCTTCAACTCCATATAAGAGGTATTTCAAGCTGCAGCTTCTGCTTACGGCCATACCAGCCTGGATGCGCCCGATCTCGTCTGATCTCGGAAGCTAAGCAGGGTCGGGCCTGGTTAGTAGTTGGATGGGAGACCGCCTTGGAATACCAGGTGCTGTAAGCTTTTTCAACCAGCAGAGAGCGCTCTCGCTTAATCTACCCACACATATTTCAACGTGGTAACAGCGACAGCTCACGTCCAAAAGTGTTTTTCACATGGTTAAGGCACTTTAACTCCAACAAATAAGCGCTTCTAAATTATTATCACCAACAAATCAATGACTTATATTATATGACTTATCTTCAACTCCATATAAGAAGTATTTCAAGCTGCAGCTTCAGCTTATGGCCATACCAGCCTGGATGCGCCCGATCTCGTCTGATCTCGGAAGCTAAGCAGGGTAGGGCCTGGTTAGTACTTGGATGGGAGACCGCCTGGGAATACCAGGGGCTGCAAGCTTTTTCAACCAGCAGAGAGCGCTCTCGCTTAATCTACCCACACATATTTCAACGTGGTAAGAGCGACAGCTCACGTCCAAAAGTGTTTTGCACATGGTTAAGGCACTTTAACTCCAACAAATAAAACCAACAAATCAATGACTTATATTCTATGACCCATCTTCAACTCCATATAAGAGGTATTTCAAGCTGCAGCTTCTGCTTACGGCCATACCAGCCTGGATGCGCCCGATCTCGTCTGATCTCGGAAGCTAAGCAGGGTCGGGCCTGGTTAGTACTTGGATGGGAGACCGCCTGGGAATACAAGGTGCTGTAAGCTTTTTCAACCAGCAGAGAGCGCTCTCGCTTAATCTACCCACACATATTTCAACGTGGTAACAGCGACAGCTCACGTCCAAAAGTGTTTTTCACATGGTTAAGGCACTTTAACTCCAACAAATAAGCGCTTCTAAATTATTATCACCAACAAATCAATGACTTATATTATATGACTTATCTTCAACTCCATATAAGAGGTATTTCAAGCAGCAGCTTCTGCTTACGGCCATACCAGCCTGGATGCGCCCGATCTTGTCTGATCTCGGAAGCTAAGCAGGGTCGGGCCCGGTTAGTACTTGGATGGGAGACCGCCTGGGAATACCAGGTGCTGTAAGCATTTTCAACCAGCAGAGAGCGCTCTCGCTTAATCTACCCACACATATTTCAACGTGGTAACAGCGACAGCTCACGTCCTAAAGTGTTTTGCACATGGTTAAGGCACTTTAACTCCAACAAATAAGCGCTTCTAAATTATTATCACCAACAAATCAATGACTTATATTATATGACTTATCTTCAACTCCATATAAGAGGTATTTCAAGCTGCAGCTTCAGCTTACGGCCATACCAGCCTCGATGCGCCCGATCTCGTCTGATCTCGGAAGCTAAGCAGGGTCGGGCCTGGTTAGTACTTGGATGGGAGACCGCCTGGGAATACCAGGTGCTGTATGCTTTTTCAACCAGCAGAGAACGCTCTCGCTTAATCTACCCACACATATTTCAACGTGGTAACTGCGACAGCTCACGTCCTAAAGTGTTTTGCACATGGTTAAGGCACCTTAACTCCAACAAATAAAACCAACAGATCAATGACTTATATTCTATGACTTATCTTCAACTCCATATAAGAGGTATTTCAAGCTGCAGCTTCTGCTTACGGCCATACCAGCCTGGATGAGCCCGATCTCGTCTGATCTCGGAAGTTAAGCAGGGTCGGGCCTGGTTAGTACTTGGATGGGAAACCGCCTGGGAATACCAGGTGCTGTAAGCTTTTTCAACCAGCAGAGAGCGCTCTCGCTTAATCTACACACACATATTTCAACGTGGTAACAGCGACAGCTCACGTCCTAAAGTGTTTTGCACATGGTTAAGGCACTTTAACTCAAACAAATAAAACCAACAAATCAATGACTTATATTCTATGACTTATCTTCAACTCCCTATAAGAGGTATTTCAAGCTGCAGCTTCTGCTTACGGCCATACCAGCCTGGATGCGCCCGATCTCGTCTGATCTCGGAAGCTAAGCAGGGTCGGGCCTGGTTAGTACTTGGATGGGAGACCGCCTGGGAATACCAGGTGCTGTAAGCTTTTTCAACCAGCAGAGAGCGCTCTCGCTTAATCTACCCACACATATTTCAACGTGGTAACAGCGACAGCTCACGTCCTAAAGTGTTTTGCACATGGTTAAGGCACTTTAACTCCAACAAATAAGCGCTTCTAAATTATTATCACCAACAAATCAATGACTTGTATTATATACTTATCTTCAACTCCATATAAGAAGTATTTCAAGCTGCAGCTTCAGCTTACGGCCATACCAGCCTGGATGCGCCCGATCTCGTCTGATCTCGGAAGCTAAGCAGGGTCGGGCCTGGTTAGTACTTGGATGGGAGACCGCCTGGGAATACCAGGTGCTGTAAGCTTTTTCAACCAGCAGAGAGCGCTCTCGCTTAATCTACCCACACATATTTCAACGTGGTAACAGCGACAGCTCACGTCCTAAAGTGTTTTGCACATGGTTAAGGCACTTTAACTCCAACAAATAAAACCAACAAATCAATGACTTATATTCTATGACTTATCTTCAACTCCATATCAGAGGTATTTCAAGCTGCAGCTTCTGCTTACGGCCATACCAGCCTGGATGCGCCCGATCTCGTCTGATCTCGGAAGCTAAGCAGGGTCGGGCCTGGTTAGTACTTGGATGGGAGACCGCCTGGGAATACCAGGTGCTGTAAGCTTTTTCAACCAGCAGAGAGCGCTCACGCTTAATCTACCCACACATATTTCAACGTGGTAACAGCGACAGCTCACGTCCTAAAGTGTTTTGCACATGGTTAAGGCACTTTAACTCCAACAAATAAAACCAACAAATCAATGACTTATATTCTATGACTTATCTTCAACTCCATATAAGAGGTATTTCAAGCAGCAGCTTCTGCTTACGGCCATACCAGCCTGGATGCGCCCGATCTCGTCTGATCTCGGAAGCTAAGCAGGGTCGGGCCTGGTTAATACTTGGATGGGAGACCGCCTGGGAATACCAGGTGCTGTAAGCTTTTTCAACCAGCAGAGAGCGCTCTCGCTTAATCTACCCACACATATTTCAACGTGGTAACAGCGACAGCTCACGTCCTAAAGTGTTTTGCACATGGTTAAGGCACTTTAACTCCAACAAATAAGCGCTTCTAAATTATTATCACCAACAAATCAATGACTTGTATTATATACTTATCTTCAACTCCATATAAGAAGTATTTCAAGCTGCAGCTTCTGCTTACGGCCATACCAGCCTGGATGCGCCCGATCTCGTCTGATCTCGGAAGCTAAGCAGGGTCGGGCCTGGTTAGTACTTGGATGGGAGACCGCCTGGGAATACCAGGTGCTGTAAGCTTTTTCAACCAGCAGAGAACGGTCTCGCTTAATCTAGCCACACATATTTCAACGTGGTAACAGCGACAGCTCACGTCCTAAAGTGTTTTGCACATGGTTAAGGCACTTTAACTCCAACAAATAAAACCAACAAATCAATGACTTATATTCTATGACTTATCTTCAACTCCATATAAGAGGTATTTCAAGCTGCAGCTTCTGCTTACGGCCATACCAGCCTGGATGCGCCCGATCTCGTCTGATCTCGGAAGCTAAGCAGGGTCGGGCCTTGTTAGTACTTGGATGGGAGACCGCCTGGGAATACCAGGTGCTGTAAGCTTTTTCAACCAGCAGAGAGCGCTCACGCTTAATCTACCCACACATATTTCAACGTGGTAACAGCGACAGCTCACGTCCTAAAGTGTTTGGCACATGGTTAAGGCACTTTAACTCCAACAAATAAAACCAACAAATCAATGACTTATATTCTATGACTTATCTTCAACTCCATATAAGAGGTATTTCAAGCAGCAGCTTCTGCTTACGGCCATACCAGCCTGGATGCGCCCGATCTCGTCTGATCTCGGAAGCTAAGCAGGGTCGGGCCTGGTTAGTACTTGGATGGGAGACCGCCTGGGAATACCAGGTGCTGTAAGCTTTTTCAACCAGCAGAGAACGCTCTCGCTTAATCTACCCACACATATTTCAACGTGGTAACAGCGACAGCTCACGTCCTAAAGTGTTTTGCACATGGTTAAGGCACTTTAACTCCAACAAATAAAAAAAACAAATCTATGACTTATATTCTATGACTTATCTTCAACTCCATACAAGAGGTATTTCAAGCTGCAGCTTCAGCTTACGGCCATACCAGCCTGGATGCGTCCAATCTCATCTGATCTCGGAAGCTAAGCAGGGTCGGGCCTGGTTAGTACTTGGATGGGAGACCGCCTGGGAATACAGGGTGCTGTAAGCTTTTTCAACCAGCAGAGAGCGCTCTCGCTTAATCTACCCACACATATTTCAACGTGGTAACAGCGACAGCTCACGTCCTAAAGTCTTTTGCACATGGTTAAGGCACTTTAACTACAAAAAAAAAAAACAACAAATCTATGACTTATATTCTATGACTTATCTTCAACTCCATACAAGAGGTATTTCAAGCTGCAGCTTCTGCTTACTGCCATACCAGCCTGGATGCGCCCGATCTCGTCTGATCTCGGAAGCTAAGCAGGGTGGGGCCTGGTTAGTACTTGGATGGGAGACCGCCTGGGAATACCAGGTGCTGTAAGCTTTTTCAACCTGCAGAGAACGCTCTCGCTTAATCTAACCACATATATTTCAACGTGGTAACAGCGAAAGCTCACGTCCTAAAGTGTTTTGCACATGGTTAAGGCACTTTAACTCCAACAAATAAGCGCTTCTAAATTATTATCACCAACAAATCAATGACTTATATTATATGACTTATCTTCAACTCCATATAAGAGGTATTTCAAGCTGCAGCTTCTGCTAACGGCCATACCAGCCTGGATAGGCCTGATCTCGTCTGATCTCGGAAGCTAAGCAGGGTCGGGCCTGGTTAGTACTTGGATGGGAGACAGCCTGGGAATACCAGGTGCTGTAAGCTTTTTCAACCTGCAGAGAGCGCTCTCGCTTAATCTACCCACACATATTTCAACGTGGTAACAGCGACAGCTCACGTCCTAAAGTGTTTTGCACATGGTTAAGGCACTTTAACTCCAACAAATAAAACCAACAAATCTATGACTTATATTCTATGACTTATCTTCAACTCCATACAAGAGGTATTTCAAGCTGCAGCTTCTGCTTACGGCCATACCAGCCTGGATGCGCCCGATCTCGTCTGATCTCGGAAGCTAAGCAGGGTCGGGCCTGGTTAGTACTTGGATGGGAGACCGCCTGGGAATACCAGGTGCTGTAAGCTTTTTCAACCAGCAGAGAACGCTCTCGCTTAATCTACCCACACATATTTCAACGTGGTAACAGCGACAGCTCACGTCCTAAAGTGTTTTGCACATGGTTAAGGCACTTTAACTCCAACAAATAAAAAAAACAAATCTATGACTTATATTCTATGACTTATCTTCAACTCCATACAAGAGGTATTTCAAGCTGCAGCTTCAGCTTACGGCCATACCAGCCTGGATGCGTCCAATCTCATCTGATCTCGGAAGCTAAGCAGGGTCGGGCCTGGTTAGTACTTGGATGGGAGACCGCCTGGGAATACAGGGTGCTGTAAGCTTTTTCAACCAGCAGAGAGCGCTCTCGCTTAATCTACCCACACATATTTCAACGTGGTAACAGCGACAGCTCACGTCCTAAAGTCTTTTGCACATGGTTAAGGCACTTTAACTACAAAAAAAAAAAACAACAAATCTATGACTTATATTCTATGACTTATCTTCAACTCCATACAAGAGGTATTTCAAGCTGCAGCTTCTGCTTACTGCCATACCAGCCTGGATGCGCCCGATCTCGTCTGATCTCGGAAGCTAAGCAGGGTGGGGCCTGGTTAGTACTTGGATGGGAGACCGCCTGGGAATACCAGGTGCTGTAAGCTTTTTCAACCTGCAGAGAACGCTCTCGCTTAATCTAACCACATATATTTCAACGTGGTAACAGCGAAAGCTCACGTCCTAAAGTGTTTTGCACATGGTTAAGGCACTTTAACTCCAACAAATAAGCGCTTCTAAATTATTATCACCAACAAATCAATGACTTATATTATATGACTTATCTTCAACTCCATATAAGAGGTATTTCAAGCTGCAGCTTCTGCTAACGGCCATACCAGCCTGGATAGGCCTGATCTCGTCTGATCTCGGAAGCTAAGCAGGGTCGGGCCTGGTTAGTACTTGGATGGGAGACAGCCTGGGAATACCAGGTGCTGTAAGCTTTTTCAACCTGCAGAGAGCGCTCTCGCTTAATCTACCCACACATATTTCAACGTGGTAACAGCGACAGCTCACGTCCTAAAGTGTTTTGCACATGGTTAAGGCACTTTAACTCCAACAAATAAAACCAACAAATCTATGACTTATATTCTATGACTTATCTTCAACTCCATACAAGAGGTATTTCAAGCTGCAGCTTCTGCTTACGGCCATACCAGCCTGGATGCGCCCGATCTCGTCTGATCTCGGAAGCTAAGCAGGGTCGGGCCTGGTTAGTACTTGGATGGGAGACCGCCTGGGAATACCAGGTGCTGTAAGCTTTTTCAACCTGCAGAGAACGCTCTCGCTTAATCTACCCACATATATTTCAACGTGGTAACAGCGAAAGCTCACGTCCTAAAGTGTTTTGCACATGGTTAAGGCACTTTAACTCCAACAAATAAGCGCTTCTAAATTATTATCACCAACAAATCAATGACTTATATTATATGACTTATCTTCAACTCCATATAAGAGGTATTTCAAGCTGCAGCTTCTGCTAACGACCATACCAGCCTGGATGCGCCAGATCTAGTCTGATTTCGGAAGCTAAGCAGGGTCGGGCCTGGTTAGTACTTGGATGGGAGACCGCCTGGGAATACCAAGTGCTGTAAGCTTTTTCAACCAGCAGAGAGCGCTCTCGCTTAATCTACCCACACATATTTCAACGTGGTAACAGCGACAGCTCACGTCCTAAAGTGTTTTGCACATGGTTAAGGCACTTTAACTCCAACAAATAAAACCAACAAATCAATTACTTATATTCTATGACTTATCTTCAACTCCATATAAGAGGTATTTCAAGCTGCAGCTTCTGCTTACGGCCATACCAGCCTGGATGCGCCCGATCTCGTCTGATCTCGGAAGCTAAGCAGGGTCAGGCCTGGTTAGTACTTGGATTGGAGACCGCCTGGGAATACCAGGTGCTTTAAGCTTTTTCAACCAGCAGAGAGCGCTCTCGCTTAATCTACCCACACATATTTCAACGTGGTAAGAGCGACAGCTCACGTCCAAAAGTGTTTTGCACATGGTTAAGGCACTTTAACTCCAACAAATAAAACCAACAAATCAATTACTTATATTCTATGACTTATCTTCAACTCCATATAAGAGGTATTTCAAGCTGCAGCTTCTGCTTACGGCCATACCAGCTTGGATGCGCCCGATCTCGTCTGATCTCGGAAGCTAAGCAGGGTCGGTCCTGGTTAGTACTTGGATGGGAGACCGCCTGGGAATACCAGGTGCTGTAAGCATTTTCAACCAGCAGAGAGCGCTCTCGCTTAATCTACCCACACATATTTCAACGTGGTAACAGTGACAGCTCACGTCCAAAAGTGTTTTTCACATGGTTAAGGCACTTTAACTCCGACAAATAAGCGCTTCTAAATTATTATCACCAACAAATCAATGACTTGTAATATATGACTTATCTTCAACTCCATATAAGAAGTATTTCAAGCTGCAGCTTCAGCTTATGGCCATACCAGCCTGGATGCGCCCGATCTCGTCTGATCTCGGAAGCTAAGCAGGGTCGGGCCTGGTTTGTACTTGGATGGGAGACCGCCTGGGAATACCAGGTGCTGTAATCTTTTTCAACCAGCAGAGAGCGCTCTCGCTTAATCTACCCACACATATTTCAACGTGGTAACAGCGACAGCTCACGTCCTAAAGTGTTTTGCACATGGTTAAGGCACTTTAACTCCAACAAATAAGCGCTTCTAAATTATTATCACCAACAAATCAATGACTTATATT
>NW_026906192.1:447500-452500 GCF_033807715.1 Cololabis saira | reverse complement strand
TACCAGCCTGGATGCGTCCAATCTCATCTGATCTCGGAAGCTAAGCAGGGTCGGGCCTGGTTAGTACTTGGATGGGAGACCGCCTGGGAATACCAGGTGCTGTAAGCTTTTTCAACCAGCAGAGAGCGCTCTCGCTTAATCTACCCACACATATTTCAACGTGGTAACAGCGACAGCTCACGTCCTAAAGTCTTTTGCACATGGTTAAGGCACTTTAACTACAAAAAAAAAAACAACAAATCTATGACTTATATTCTATGACTTATCTTCAACTCCATACAAGAGGTATTTCAAGCTGCAGCTTCTGCTTACTGCCATACCAGCCTGGATGCGCCCGATCTCGTCTGATCTCGGAAGCTAAGCAGGGTCGGGCCTGGTTAGTACTTGGATGGGAGACCGCCTGGGAATATCAGGTGCTGTAAGCTTTTTCAACCAGCAGAGAGCGCTCTCGCTTAATCTACCCACACATATTTCAACGTGGTAACAGCGACAGCTCACGTCCTAAAGTGTTTTGCACATGGTTAAGGCACTTTAACTCCAACAAATAAAACCAACAAATCAATGACTTATATTCTATGACTTATCTTCAACTCCATATAAGAGGTATTTCAAGCAGCAGATTCTGCTTACGGCCATACCAGCCTGGATGCGCCCGATATCATCTGATCTTGGAAGCTAAGCAGGGTCGGGCCTGGTTAGTACTTGGATGGGAGACCGCCTGGGAATACCAGGTGCTGTAAGCATTTTCAACCAGCAGAGAGCGCTCTCGCTTAATCTACCCACACATATTTCAACGTGGTAACAGCGACAGCTCACGTCCTAAAGTGTTTTGCACATGGTTAAGGCACTTTAACTCCAACAAATAAAACCAACAAATTAATGACTTATATTCTATGACTTATCTTCAACTCCATATAAGAGGTATGTCAAGCTGCAGCTTCTGCTTACGGCCATACCAGCCTGGACCTGCCCCTTTGCTAACGAGGCACTGGTGCAGCTGGCAGTGATTGTGTGCAAGGCGCGGTCGGTGTGGATTGTGGAGTGTGGAAAGTGGAACACAGGCAGAGAGGAAGCAGTGGAAAAGAGAAGGCTCCCCCCGGCAGCTTTTCGCTGCACGGGGGTCAGTCTCCAGACCTTTAAGGTGGAGATGGCGGATAAAAGAGGAGATGAGGTGGAGAGGATCATGCCAAATGCTGGCAGCGAGAGGACGATGCAGGGAGACGGAAGGAGGCCGTCGGCAGCATCAGTGACGGCGATGCCGGCGGAGGTGGAGAATAGGAGAATGGAGAAGGACGGTACGAATGGATCGATGGAAGGCAGACGACGGACGGACAAAGTGGACGGAGAGAGAGCAGGTCCGCGGCAAATGGCGGTGGATGAAAGAGACAAGCAGGGAGAGAGGAGGGAGCGGAGGCGGAGGACAGAGCGCTGGTGGTCACGGTGGAGATCGAGGGGCCGGATGAAATCACAACGATTGAGCTGCTCAAAGCTATTGATGGGACATGTGGACGTGTGGTGGGGTGCAGGCAGAAAGGCGGAAAAAAGTGGGAAATCTCGATGGGGAATCCCAAAGGGAAATCAAGACTGCTGGATGGATTTAAATTAAGGCAGTCAAACGTGATTGCGTCTGAGGTGGAAAAGGACACGAGGATTGTTTCCTTCCTAATGCTGCCCGTGTATATAACGGATGGACAGATCACTGAAAAGCTGAGACATTGGGGAGTAATGCCTGCATCCCACATCAGACGGCGGAAATGGGCGGGGACGCAGGTTTTTGATGGTACGAGATATTTAAAAGTGAGATTCACGGACACGGTCACGTCTCTGCCATACTCAACCAAGTTTGAGACCATTGAAGGGGCAGAGTACTTTAGAGTACTGCACGATCGGCAGGAAAGGGTGTGCAGGCTCTGTCTCCAACCGGGGCACATTGTAAGAGAGTGTCCTGATTTCACCTGCCACAAATGTAAGAAACATGGACATTACGCACGCGAGTGCACGGTGGAAACGTGCAGGGGCTGCAAGAGAGCGGAGGACACCTGCGTCTGCTTGCAGACGGGAGCGGAGGAGGAGAAAGAGAAGACGGAGAATGGCGCGGGCGGAGAACGCAGGCTGGAGCAGCTGGAGGGATGCGCGCATGAGATCGAGGAAGGCGTGCACGAGTTGGATGAGAGCGAGATGGAGACGGAGAAGGAGATCGAGGAGGACGGGTCGGGAGAGGATGAGGAGAAGCGACCGACGACGGCGGGAGGACGGAGTGAGGAAGCGGTAGAGAGAGGGAGGAGAGGACGGCGAGGAATCGAGCGAGCTGGCAGCTGGCGCTCTCGCAGCCAGAGCAGCGTCGAGACGAGAGGAAGGATAAAAGAAAGAAGGAAGACTTCGCGGGAGGTGAGCGCTGAACTCACAGACTTGTGTGAGGGTACTAAAACAAAGAAATTGATGAAAGATGGGGGAGGGAAGGGAGAGGGATGACATGGATAAATGATTAGGATGACAGCAGTGTTTGGACTTTTCCTTTTTCATTTATCCTCAATGTTGAGCGGTCTGCACATAATTTCACAGAATGCGAACGGACTGAAGAACCCAGACAAACTGGAAAAAATGTTGAATATATGTGCAGCGGATATTATTTGCATACAGGAGACGCACTGGGATGGACGGATGATCGACACCTGTAAGGCAATGTGGAAGGGCTCGGTGTATGCGAGCAGGACAGATGACAATGTGGGGGGGGTGGCAATTTTGTTGAAGGAGGGGCTAAAATCAAGTCTTGTGCAAAATGACAATGGGGGGAGGTTTATAAAGATTTTGTTTGAATTTAGAGGAGTTTCTTTTTCGTTAGCAAATGTTTATGCACCAAATGACTCGAGGGAGAGAGGACTCTTTTTCCAGAAGTACAAAGGCTTTATGGGGACCAGTGATTTTGTGTTGGGGGATTTTAATGTCAAGATGAGTAGATTAGACATCAGGGACAGTGGGAAATTTCGAAATGATGCCTCAAGAGGAATACTGAGTGAAATAATGAGGAAGTATCATATGTGGGACGTGTGGAGGCAGAAGAATCCTGAGGGGAAAGTGTTCTCCAGAACACAAATGTCGAATGAATGTTTGAAACAGAGCCGTATTGATTTAATTTTGATAAAAGAAAAGTATTATGATTTGGTCATGAATATGGAATATAAGGTTACGTGTCTCAGTGACCACACAACGGTACATCTTGAACTGGGTAGGAGGGAGGGGGGTAAGGGAGGGGGTTTGTGGCATTTCAATGCCAAACTACTGGAGGATGGTGACTTTAAAAAAAGAATGAAAGAGATTATTCAGCATGACAGCTCACAATGGTTGAATGGTGGGGAGGTGTTAGAGGGATGGGAAAATTTAAAGAAAAGAATCAGGAAGATAAGTATGAAACACGCAGCAAGGAGGAATTTCAAAAAGAAAGAGAGAGAAAAGTTCCTTAGAAGAGAAATCACACGTTTAAATGCTGCCGAGGTTATAAGTGAAGAAGCTGTGGTGAGCTGTCATGCTGAACTAAAGGAGATAGAGAGAATGAAATGTGAAGGTGCGATTGTGCGGAGCAGGGCGAGATATGCCGTAGAGGGGGAAAGGAACACTGGTTTTTTTTTGAGGATGGAGAAACAGAAACAACAGAAATGTTTTATCAGGGGAGTAAGGACTGAGGGGGGTGGGTTGAAGACAGACATAGTGGGGATTTTGGGAGGTGTGCATGATTTTTACGGGAGGATGTTTACTAGCGAGGGAGTGGATGAGAGAGTGATGAAAGATGTGCTGGAGAGTGTGACTGTGAGTGTAACAGAAGAGGAGAGGGATGAATGTGACAGTGACATCACAGCAGAGGAAATAGAACAGGCAATTGCTGCTTTGAGTATGAATAGGAGTCCTGGTAGTGATGGCCTAACAGCCAATTTCTACAAAGCGTTTAAAGAACTGATGGGGCCGATTTTACATGCAGTTTTTAGAGAAATGGAAAGACGCCAGACAGTACCAGAATCATTCACAATGGGGATAATTACTCTGATCTTCAAGAAGGGGCAGGCTGATGATCTGGGGAACTACAGGCCAATCACACTACTGAATACAGACTACAAGGTGTTAATGAAAGTTTTTGCAAACAGACTAAAATATACTTTAAAATCAATCGTTCCAATAACACAAGCCTACAGTGTGCCGGATAGGGATATTGCAGACACAATTCTGAATATTAAAGGGATGGTGGAATATTTGAGGGCATCGGGAGAGGAGGGGATTATGTTGGCTTTAGATTTCAATAAAGCGTTTGATAGGGTGGAGCACGATTTTATGTGGGGAGTTCTAGAGAGGGTGGGATATGGTGAGAGGTTTAGAGGATGGTTAAAATTGATGTACAGACATGCAGTGGGGAGGGTGAAAGTGAATGGTGTTTTAACGGAAGTCTTTAAATTAGGGAGGTCAGTTAGGCAGGGGTGTCCGATGTCAGCACTCTTATACACGGTGGTGGCAGAGCCCTTGGCATGTATGATTAAAAGGGATGGAGAAATAAGAGGGATTGAGGTACAAGGTGGGGGTGGTCTTAGTAAAATACAGCAATACGCGGATGACACAACGGTGACTGTAAGGGATATGGCAAGTATAAAAAGGGTGGTGGAATTGGTGGAAATATATGGGAAGGCATCAGGTGCAAGAATAAATATGTTAAAGTCAGAAATCATGTTTTTAAATGGGGTAGTGGCAAGTGGGGGAGTACCATTCAAGGTACAGGAGCACAGGATGAAGGTTCTCTGGATATATGTGGGGATGGAGGGGGAGAGGGTGAGGGATGAAACATGGTCAGGGGTACTGAATAAAATACAGAGGGTGCTGAATTTTTGGAAGCTGAGGCGACTGACGGTTAAAGGGCGGGTGGTGGTGGTGAATAGTCTTTTGTTTTCAAAAATGGTTTATGTAATGGAGGTGCTAGAAGTGCCAGAATGGGTGGTGAAGAAATTGAATGAACTGATGGG
>NW_026906192.1:417500-435000 GCF_033807715.1 Cololabis saira | reverse complement strand
TAAAAGAAGGATAGTTCTGAATAAAAATAAGAATAAGTATAAGAATAAAGTATAAGTATAACCTATATACAATTTTAACAGACAAATTATACAAAAAATACAAAAAATTATACAAAAGGAAGTACAAAAGTGAGAGGTGCAGCAGAGTGAGGCAGACATGATTATTAAAGAGGGTGCTGGATGATTTTTATTGCACGTGTTTGGTTACTCTGAGACTTATTATTTGTGGGAGTTCATCAGAGCAACCGCTTGCGGGAAGAAACTGTCTTTGTGTCTGGAGGTTTTGGCGTACAGTGCTCTGTAGCGCCGTCCAGAGGGGAGGAGTTGGAACAGGCGGTGTCCCGGGTGTGAGGGGTCTGCAGAGATTCGACCTGCCCGTTTCCTGGTCCTGGACCGGTACAGGTCCTGGATAGATGGGAGGTTAGTCCCAACTATCCTCTCTGCAGTCCTGATGGTCCGTTGCAGTCTGTGCCTGTCCAGTTTGGTGGCTGATCCAAACCAGACAGTGATGGAGGAGCAGAGAACAGACTGTATGATGGCAGAGTAGAACGTGATCAGCAGCTGCTGTGGCAGGTTGAACTTCCTGAGCTGCCGCAGGAAGTACAACCTCTGCTGCGCCTTCTTCCTGATGGAGTTGATGTGGGTGGACCACTTCAGGTCCCGGGAGATGGTGGACCCAAGGAACTTGAAGGAGTCTGTGGAGGAGACGGTGCTGTTGAGGATGGTGAGGGGGAGGAGTGGCAGTGGGTTTTTCCTGAAGTCCACTGTCAACTCCACAGTCTTGAGCGGGTTCAGTTCCAGGTGGTTCCGACCGCACCAGTGGACCAGCTGATCCACCTCCCGTCTGTACGCGGACTCGTCACCTTCCCGGATCAGGCCGATGACGGTGGTGTCGTCCGCGTACTTCAGGAGCTTCACAGAAGAGTCCCCTGAGGTGCAGTCGTTAGTGTAGAGGGAGAAGAGCAGTGGTGAGAGGACGCACCCCTGGGGGGCGCCAGTGCTGATGGTACGGGTGCTGGATGTGATGCTCCCCAGCCTCACCTGCTGCCTCCTGTCACTCAGGAAGCTGGTAATCCACTGACAGGTGGGGGCAGGCACGGTGAGCTGGGTGAGCTTCTGGTGGAGGATTGCGGGTGCGATCGTGTTGAACGCAGAGCTGAAGTCCACAAACAGGATCCTTGCATAAGTCCCTGAGGCGTCGAGATGACGCAGGATGTAATGCAGTCCTATGTTGACTGCGTCATCCACCGACCTGTTTGCCCGGTAGGCAAACTGCAGGGGGTCGAGCAGGGAGCCTGTGGTGTCCTTCAGGTGGCTCAACACCAGCCGCTCAAAGGTCTTCATGACCACAGACGTCAGGGCGACGGGTCTGTAGTCATTTAGACCTGTGATGGTGGGTTTCTTGGGGACTGGGATGATGGTGGAGCGTTTGAAGCATGAGGGCACCTCACACAGCTCCAGGGACCGGTTAAAGATCCGTGTGAAGGTGGGAGCCAGCTGCTCGGCGCAGGCTCTCAGGCAGGAAGGGGACACGCCGTCCGGGCCTGGAGCCTTCCTGATCTTCTGCCTTTTGAACAGCCGGCACACGTCTTCCACTGAGATCTTCAGTGCAGGCAGGGTGTTGGGTGGGGGGAGGGGGGTAGACAGAGGTGGGGGGGGTTGCTGAGGTGAGGTGTGAAAAGGTGGGCAGTGGGGGGGGAGGGGGGGGATGGTGGAGGTGGAGCCGCAGGGGGGGAGGAGGGGGATGGTGATGGTGGAGCCGCAGGGGGGGAGGGTGAGGGGGGGGGAGGTGGTGATGATGATGATGATGATGAAGGTGATGATGATGATGAAGATGATGAAGGTGATGATGATGGTGATGATGATGAAGGTGATGATGATGATGAAGATGATGAAGGTGATGATGATGGTGATGATGATGATGGTGATGATGATGAGTCGAACCGGCAGTAAAAGCTGTTAAGCTGGTTGGCGAGTTTGTGGTTGCCTGCAGGGCGTGGAGCTGGTCTTTTGAACCCCGTGATGTTCTGCAGGCCTCTCCACACAGACGAGGGGTCAGGGTTGGCAGAGAGGCGATTCTGCAGCCGTTCGCCGTAGGATCGCTTCGCCTTCCTGATTTCTCTTGTCAGTGTGTTTTTGGCCTGCCTGAACAGGGCTCGGTCGCCGCTCCTGTAGGCCTTCTCCTTGTCTCTGCGTAGTTTTCTGAGGGTCGGAGTGAACCAGGATTTATTGTTATTGTATGTGCAGAACGTCTTGGTCTGCACACACATGTCCTCGCAGAAACTGATATAGGATGTAACAGTATCAGTCAGTTCATGGAGATCTGAGGCCGCAGCTTCAAAGACACTCCAGTCGGTGATCTGAAAACAGTCCTGAAGCTCCAGCTTTGACTCCTCAGTCCACTTTTTAACAGTGTTAACTACAGGCTTCGAGGTCTTTAATTTCTGCCTGTAGGTAGGGATGAGATGGAGCAGACAATGGTCAGAGTGACCAAGAGCTGCGCGGGGAACAGAGCGGTATGCATTTTTTATGACGGTGTAACAATGGTCCAGAGTCCGCGTGTCCCTGGTGGGACACGTGACGTGTTGTCTGAATTTCGGGAGTTCGTGAGTGAGGTTTGCTTTGTTAAAGTCCCCCAAAACAATAAAAAATGAGTTCGGGAGTTTTTTCTCCAGGTCTGTTATCTGATCGGCGAGACACTGAGTGGCTTCAGCCACACACGCGTCGGGTGGAATGTAAACGCCGACCAGAACAAAGGATGAAAACTCCCGCGGTGAATAAAATGGTTTGCAGTTCACAAAAAGTGTCTCTAAGTGAGGACTGCAAGAAACTTTTAGCACTGTGGCATCTGTGCACCAGCCTTCGTTTATATAGAGGCAGACCCCGCCGCCTTTTCGTTTCCCTGATGATTCCTTGCAGCGATCCGCTCGGATGAGCTGGAATCCCGGCAGCCGTACTGCGCTGTCCGGGACGAGATCACTGAGCCAGGTTTCCGTGAAGCAAAAGGCGGCAGATCTGCTAAAATCCCGGTTCCTTGTGATGAGCATAAGAAGCTCATCTATTTTGTTAGTAAGGGATCGGACGTTTCCCAGGTGAATGGAGGGGAGCGCGGTTCGGAATCCCCTCTCTCTCAGACGCACGAGGGCTCCGGCGCGCTTCCCCCGCTTGCGTCTCCTGTAGAGCCGGTAAACAGCGGCTGCTGCTCCGATCAGAATCTCCTTAAAGCTGTCCGGATCAGAGAAAATTGGGCAAGATGTGCCGGTAGAGGACTTCCTAATATTAAATAGCTCTTCTCTGCTGAAGGTGACCCGTGAGGGGCAGCAGAAAACAGGAAAAATAAACAAAAAGCAGAAGAAAAACAGAGAGCGAAAAACCGTGGCGGCCATAGGCGGCGCCATCTTGCATGAGAAGCATTTTCAACCAGCAGAGAGCGCTCTCGCTTAATCTACCCACACATATTTCAACGTGGTAACAGCGACAGCTCACGTCCAAAAGTGTTTTTCACATGGTTAAGGCACTTTAACTCCAACAAATAAGCGCTTCTAAATTATTATCACCAACAAATCAATGACTTGTATTATATGACTTATCTTCAACTCCATATAAGAAGTATTTCAAGCTGCAGCTTCAGCTTACGGCCATACCAGCCTGGATGCGCCCGATCTCGTCTGATCTCGGAAGCTAAGCAGGGTCGGGCCTGGTTAGTACTTGGATGGGAGACCGCCTGGGAATACCAGGTGCTGTAAGCTTTTTCAACCAGCAGAGAGCGCTCTCGCTTAATCTACCCACACATATTTCAACGTGGTAAGAGCGACAGCTCACGTCCAAAAGTGTTTTGCACATGGTTAAGGCACTTTAACTCCAACAAATAAAACCAACAAATCAATGACTTATATTCTATGACTTATCTTCAACTCCATATAAGAGGTATTTCAAGCTGCAGCTTCTGCTTACGGCCATACCAGCCTGGATGCGCCCGATCTCGTCTGATCTCGGAAGCTAAGCAGGGTCGGGCCTGGTTAGTACTTGGATGGGGGACAGCCTGGGAATACCAGGTGCTGTAAACTTTTTCAACCAGCAGAGAGCGCTCTCGCTTAATCTACCCACACATATTTCAACGTGGTAACAGCGACAGCTCACGTCCAAAAGTGTTTTTCACATGGTTAAGGCACTTTAACTCCAACAAATAAAACCAACAAATCAATGACTTATATTCTATGATTATCTTCAACTCCATATAAGAGGTATTTCAAGCTGCAGTTTCAGCTTACGGCCATACCAGCCTGGATGCGCCCGATCTCGTCTGATCTCGGAAGCTAAGCAGGGTCGGGCCTGGTTAGTACTTGGATGGGAGACCGCCTGGGAATACCAGGTGCTGTAAGCATTTTCAACCAGCAGAGAGCGCTCTCGCTTAATCTACCCACACATATTTCAACGTGGTAACAGCGACAGCTCACGTCCTAAAGTGTTTTGCACATGGTTAAGGCACTTTAACTCCAACAAATAAAACCAACAAATCAATGACTTATATTCTATGACTTATCTTCAACTCCATATAAGAGGTATTTCAAGCTGCAGCTTCTGCTTACGGCCATACCAGCCTGGATGCGCCCGATCTCATCTGATCTCGGAAGCTAAGCAGGGTCGGGCCTGGTTAGTACTTGGATGGGGGACCGCCTGGGAATACCAGGTGCTGTAAGCTTTTCCAACCAGCAGAGAGCGCTCTCGCTTAATCTACCCACACATATTTCAACGTGGTAACAGCGACAGCTCATGTCCTAAAGTGTTTTGCACATGGTTAAGGCACTTTAACTCCAACAAATAAAACCAACAAATCAATGACTTATATTCTATGACTTATCTTCAACTCCATATAAGAGGTATTTCAAGCTGCAGCTTCTGCTTACGGCCATACCAGCCTGGATGCGCCCGATCTCGTCTGATCTCGGAAGCTAAGCAGGGTCGGGCCTTGTTAGTACTTGGATGGGAGACCGCCTGGGAATACCAGGTGCTGTAAGCTTTTTCAACCAGCAGAGAGCGCTCACGCTTAATCTACCCACACATATTTCAACGTGATAACAGCGACAGCTCACGTCCTAAAGTGTTTTGCACATGGTTAAGGCACTTTAACTCCAACAAATAAAACCAACAAATCAATTACTTATATTCTATGACTTATCTTCAACTCCATATCAGAGGTATTTCAAGCTGCAGCTTCTGCTTACGGCCATACCAGCCTGGATGCGCCCGATCTCGTCTGATCTCGGAAGCTAAGCAGGGTCGGGCCTGGTTAGTACTTGGATGGGAGACCGCCTGGGAATACCAGGTGCTGTAAGCTTTTTCAACCAGCAGAGAACGGTCTCGCTTAATCTAGCCACACATATTTCAACGTGGTAACAGCGACAGCTCACGTCCTAAAGTGTTTTGCACATGGTTAAGGCACTTTAACTCCAACAAATAAAACCAACAAATCAATGACTTATATTATATGACTTATCTTCAACTCCATATAAGAGGTATTTCAAGCTGCAACTTCAGCTTACGGCCATACCAGCCTGGATGCGCTCGATCTCGTCTGATCTCGGAAGCTAAGCAAGGTAGGGCCTGGTTAGTACTTGGATGGGAGACCGCCTGGGAATACCAGGTGCTGTAAGCTTTTTCAACCAGCAGAGAGCGCTCTCGCTTAATCTACCCACACATATTTCAACGTGGTAACAGCGACAGCTCACGTCCTAAAGTGTTTTGCACATGGTTAAGGCACTTTAACTCCAACAAATAAGCGCTTCTAAATTATTATCACCAACAAATCAATGACTTATATTATATGACTTATCTTCAACTCCATATAAGAGGTATTTCAAGCTGCAGCTTCTGCTAACGGCCATACCAGCCTGGATGCGCTCTGACTTCCTGTTTGTGCAGGAAGTGTGACGTGGCAGTTTGTTTGAGCAAGACACCAGGGAGCACGTGGTGGAGGAAGGAGAAGGAAAGATCAGGCCACAAACCTCCTGAAAAGAGAGTGGAGGAACCACCTCCCCCCCCCCCCAGCAGCTTCGCTGTTTGGGGGGAGTTTGTAACGGACGGACGACATGGCTTTGAACAACGGCAAACGGAATGCAGACAATGAGAAGGTCGACCGAACCTATGAGAAGGATCTGACTATTGAGGTGGAAATAGAGGGGGAGGACAAACTTTCGACAATGGATTTGCTGAGGATAACAAAAGAGAAATGCGGAATAGTAATTGGGTGCAGGTTCAAGACGCCCCGGAAGTACGAACTGACTATGAAAGATGCGGCTGGGAAAGAAAGATTAATGGAGGGTTTGAGAGTCGGAAACAATACGATCACCGCCAGAGAGATAAACAACATCGAGATGGTGGTATCATTCATGTCGTTGCCAGTTTACATCACGGACGGAGAAATTCTGGACAAACTGGCACTTTGGGGTGTGTCTGCCGTCTCCCCTATAAAGAGGAGGGTGTGGCCTGGGACTGACATCGCGGAAGGCACTCGCTTTGTCAGAGTGAGATTCCCCTAGGGAGTATCATCGCTGCCTTACTCCACAAAGTTCGAAACATTACAGGGCATGGATCACTTTAGAGTGATCCATGACAAACAAGTTAAAGTGTGTAGACTGTGCATCCAACCGGGACACATTATGAGGGAGTGTCCGGACTTCCACTGCTATAAATGCCTGAAACAAGGACACTTTGCGAGGGAGTGCGTGGAGGAGTTCCATGCAGAAGTTGATGAGGAGGAGGAGGTGGAAGAGGAGATGAGGGAAGCACTGGCAGGGGACGGAGATGAACGGGAGGAGACCCCGTCACCGGCCGAGAGGGAGCAGGAGAGGGAGAAGCTGCTGGCTGAGGGAGTGGAGACGGAGGATGGGCGTGGCCCCCAGACTGCGGAGCCGGAGGCGGTCGGAAGGCTGGAGGTGAGCCGCAGCGCAGCTGCGCCCCATCAGTCCATGGAGGACGTGGGTATCGGGAGCAGCATGGACGAAGTGATGATGGAGGGAATCGGCTCGTCGGTGGAGGAGAATATTGGGGGGGAGGTGGTTGTGGTTCCACCACCCGATGTCCATGCCACTCGCCCCAGGGACAGATCCCCTCATTCGGCAGGCGCCAGAGTCGGCAGTGATCGCACGGGGGGGGTCCTGACGAGGGGAAGAGGTAGAGCCGGCAGCGGAGTCAGGACCAGAGGGGGTCTTTCCTCTAGTTCTGTACCTGTGAGGGATGAGAACCTGGCAGGAAGTGAACCAGCTGATGACTCCCAGGTATCACTTGAATCTTCTGAGGGGGAGGACACAGATCTCAGTGCGGTATTTATTAACAAATTGAAGAGGAAGGCGAAAGTGAAGAAGGGGTTAAGTGTGAAAAAATAGTGTTTATGGGTTCTTGTCTATATATTTTGCTTGAGTTTTGTTCATTTCTCTTTTTCTTTTTTTCATCATGACGTTAAGTTTTTCTTCTCTAAACGCCAATGGCTTGAGAACAGGAAATAAGTTACAAAGGGTGATCAATTTATGTAGCACAGACATCATATGTCTGCAAGAAACACGATGGGATGAGGAGGTGGTGAAAATGGTAAGGAAATTTTGGCCAGGGCTTCTTTTTTATAGTAACGGAACTACGACTGCAAGGGGGGTGGCAATACTTTTCAAAAGAAATACAGCATCCAATGTGAAACAGTGCCACATGGACACAGAGGGAAGAGTGGTGGGGATCGAATTTTATGTGCAGAAGGTTTTCTTTAAGTTATTTTGTGTTTATGCCCCCAACATAGAGAAGGACAGGAATCTTTTTTTCGATAGTCTTGAGCCTTGCTACACGGGAAACTGTATCATTATAGGGGATATGAATGTCTGGTTAGATAGACTAGATGCATCAAAAAACACTATGTTTGGGACTGATGCATCTAGGAGGAAGCTGCTGATGCTGAATGGGATGTATGATATTATAGATAAATGGAGGTGGGAAAACCCTGATAAGAGGGAGTTCTCCCGACGACAGGTGGTATTGGGTGTATTAAAGCAAAGTAGAATTGATATGTGTCTAGTAGCGAAAAGTATAATGAACTATGTCGGCACACTAACATATAATTTTAATACCATAAGTGACCACGCAAACCTCATGGGGACGATAAAAGTAGGGGAAAGAGGGAGGGGTGGGGGAGTATGGTGCCTTAATAATAGCTTGCTTAGGGATAATAAATATAAACATAGGATACGAGAATATTTAAAAGCCATGTCCGACAATCAAGGCATGTTAGATGATACGGGTCGATGGTGGGAACAAGTTAAAAAAGGAATTAAGGCAATAAGCCTTAAATATGCTAAACACAAGAATGCATATAAAAAGAGAAGGGTAAAATAAATAAAACTATTAATAGATACTGAACTAGAGAGGGCAGATAATGATGCCGGTTGGAAAGTGGACAACTTATTGAAGTTAAAACATACGCTCCATACATATGAAGTAGAAGATTGTGATGGCGCTATTATTCGAAGCAAAGCCAGATACGCTGTGGAGGGGGAAAAAAACACAGCTTTCTTTCTGGGAATGGAAAGACAGAAACAAGAAAAGAATTATATAGATGAACTTGAAAAAGATAATGGTGATCGGGTGAATGACATTACGGAAATCTGCAGTGTGGTTGAAGACTATTACAGATGCCTCTTTACGGAGGAGGAAAATGATGATGAGTGCATGAAAAGAATACTTGACACTGTGTCCGCAAAGCTCTCCAGTGAGCATGCTGATTGCTGCGACAGGGATATAACGACTCAGGAAGTGATGGAAGCTATAATGGGTGGAAAGTCCAATAAGAGCCCCGGCTCCGATGGCCTGACCTACGAGTTCTATAAAGAGTTCATTGATTTTTTAGCCCCCATCTTGGTGACTGTAATACAGAATATTGAAAGAACACAGCAAGTACCTCATTCCATGACACTCAGCATCATCACGATCATATATAAAAATAAAGGTAGCAAACTCAAATTAGAAAACTTCAGACCCATCAGTCTGCTAAACACAGACTACAAAATATTGGCAAAAGTGTTGGGCAGTAGAATCGGGAAAATAATAAATACAATTGTGGCACCGACACAGGCATATGGGATACCGGGTAGGGACATCAGCGACACCATAATAACAGTTAGAGATGTAATTCATCATATGAACACGAACGGAGAAGGAGGGATTGTTTTGGGGGTCGACCTAAATAAAGCTTTTGACCGAGTAAATCACAATTTTCTCCTCAGCACTTTAAAACGGTTTGGGTTTGGAAGTAGAATGATTACGTGGGTTGAATTACTATACAAAAACGCAAAGAGCCAAGTCAAGTGCAATGGGTTCCTAACAAACACTTTTCCATTACAGCGTTCTGTTAGGCAGGGATGTCCCATGTCCTCCCTCCTATATAGTTTATCTGTTGAACCCTTAGCAACGTTCATAAATAGTAACAATAACATTAGGGGGATTGAACTACCGGGAGGAGGGAGGGTTAGCATGTTGCAATACGCAGATGATACAACAATAACAGTTCAGAATGCAGACAGTGTACAAGAGGTAATAAACCATATTGAGATTTATGGCAGAGCGTCTGGGGCGAAAATTAACATAGGGAAATCGGAAATTCTATATGTGGGTAAGGACAATAATAACCGGTGCAAACTCAACTTTAAAATAGCAGAAGACCAGATCAAAGTATTGGGGATTTATCTAGGAGTGAATGAGAAGGCAGCCAGAGATTATACGTGGACAGGGGTAATAAATAGAATAAAAAGAACAATTAATTATTGGAAATTAAGAAGCTTGAAACTAAAAGGCAAGATTATTATAATAAATGCTTTGCTGATGTCAAAACTGATACATTTTATAGCGACTATAGATATGCCGGAGTGGGTGGTGAAAGAGTTAAACTCTATCATTTCTCTTTTTCTTTGGGATGGTAAGGGAGTGAGAATATCTCACCAGACATTAATGGCTGGGTATGAGGAGGGAGGGCTTAAGTTGGTAAATATTGAAATAAAAAAGAAGGCAATTAGGATAAAGACGATTGTTAAATATTTGTATGATAAGGTAGATTATGCGTGGAAACGTTTCTTCAGGCAATATATACATAAGGCTGGGAAGTGCGAAGAATATGGTCTCTTGATGGCTTTAAAAAAACATATGCACGAAGGCATCCCGGAGTTCTATAGGGAGGTGTTCAGTGCCTGGGCTGCATTTTTGCCACAGATAGACTATGACTGCACAGATATAAATATGGTTATCAATAACCCCATCTTCTTAAATAACAAAATGTTAAATCATGATAACACACTCTATAATGCTATCTTTTTTAGAGCTGGGATAAGACAAGTTAAAAACATAATGTATGAGGTAATGCCTGGCCTCCTGTCAGAGCATTCAATTGTGGATATGATCAGACATGCTGATTTTGATGATCATGATATTAAAAGAGGAACTATTATTAATACATATGATAAAATCAAAAGCAGTATGAACATGGAATGGATAGCGAGGATAAATAGTGATGACGAAAAAAGGACGGAGGGGGATTGGCCGGAGCTGTATATAGAAAGAGAGAATTATAGGATCTGCTTGAGTAAACTGAAGGTGAAGATTGTATATGGCATAATGTTGGAAAAAGTCTTAAAGAGGCCTGCCTCGGATACAATGTGGAAGGAGAAATATGTGGGAATGAACATAGATGACATATGGCGTAGTAGAATAAAATATAATAGTATAGAATGTGAAGATAATGATTTTAAAATAAAGCATAATAGGATATTTACCAAGATAATATTGCATCAAATAAATAAAAATTTGAGTAGAATGTGTGATGTGTGTATGAACGGGGAGGAAGATTTCTTTCATTTATTTTTGGATTGTACTTGTTTGGTTCAGTTTTTCGACAGGTTGAAACACACTTTGGTCGAGCATTGGGGAAGTAAATTCATACATAGATTTCATTGGGAACAACTCCTTTTGTTTGGTACAAGTGTTAAAAGCAAAGTTATAAATACCAACCTGCTCAATTTTGTTTTAAGTCACGCTAGACTGGCAATCAGGCTGAGGAGAAACTACTCCCACTTTGAAGGAAAGATGGTGGATGTTTGGGTGATTTTCAAATCAATTTTAAAGAAGGACTTACATCTGGTTTTGAAATATAGTAAAACAGCCTTTGTTGATGCTTTTGTTGACGGAAATAAGTTGGTTGAAGTAACAGAGGGAGACAAGTTGATACTCCACATCTGAAGGGTCTTCATTGGAAGCTATTTTGCGTGTTTCCTTTCTTCTTTGAATCCCTATGTTGAGGGCATCATAATGTGTTTCTATTTCCTTTGGTTTGGGAGTATGTTTTGGTTTTGGGTACGACACTGTGCATGTGACAATTTACTTGGAGATTTGATTGTTGTATGTTTTCGGAAAAGGAAATGTTTTGACTTGATACTGTGACGAAATGGTAGAAGATTTTGACTGTATAACAATGTTTTAAACCACTTTTCTTGTATACATTTTCATAATAAAAGAAAAAAAAAAAAAAAAAGATGCGCCCGATCTCGTCTGATCTCGGAAGCTAAGCAGGGTCGGGCCTGGTTAGTACTTGGATGGGAGACCGCCTGGGAATACCAGGTGCTGTAAGCTTTTTCAACCAGCAGAGAGCGCTCTCGCTTAATCTACCCACACATATTTCAACGTGGTAACAGCGACAGCTCACGCCCTAAAGTGTTTTGCACATGGTTAAGGCACTTTAACTCCAACAAATAAGCGCTTCTAAATTATTATCACCAACAAATCAATGACTTGTATTATATACTTATCTTCAACTCCATATAAGAAGTATTTCAAGCTACAGCTTCAGCTTACGGCCATACCAGCCTGGATGCGCCCGATCTCGTCTGATCTCGGAAGCTAAGCAGGGTCGGGCCTGGTTAGTACTTGGATGGGAGACCGCCTGGGAATACCAGGTGCTGTAAGCATTTTCAACCAGCAGAGAGCGCTCTCCCTTAATCTACCCACACATATTTCAACGTGGTAACAGCGACAGCTCACGCCCTAAAGTGTTTTGCACATGGTTAAGGCACTTTAACTCCAACAAATAAGCGCTTCTAAATTATTATCACCAACAAATCAATGACTTATATTATATGACTTATCTTCAACTCCATATAAGAGGTATTTCAAGCTGCAGCTTCTGCTAACGGCCATACCAGCCTGGATGCGCCCGATCTCGTCTGATCTCGGAAGCTAAGCAGGGTCGGGCCTGGTTAGTACTTGGATGGGAGACGGCCTGGGAATACCAGGTGCTGTAAGCTTTTTCAACCAGCAGAGAGCGCTCTCGCTTAATCTACCCACACATATTTCAACGTGGTAACAGCGACAGCTCACGCCCTAAAGTGTTTTGCACATGGTTAAGGCACTTTAACTCCAACAAATAAGCGCTTCTAAATTATTATCACCAACAAATCAATGACTTGTATTATAAACTTATCTTCAACTCCATATAAGAAGTATTTCAACAGCAGCTTCAGCTTACGGCCATACCAGCCTGGATGCGCCCGATCTCGTCTGATCTCGGAAGCTAAGCAGGGTCGGGCCTGGTTAGTACTTGGATGGGAGACCGCCTGGGAATACCAGGTGCTGTAAGCTTTTTCAACCAGCAGAGAGCGCTCTCGCTTAATCTACCCACACATATTTCAACGTGGTAAGAGCGACAGCTCACGTCCTAAAGTGTTTTGCACATGGTTAAGGCACTTTAACTCCAACAAATAAAACCAACAAATCAATGACTTATATTCTATGACTTATCTTCAACTCCATATCAGAGGTATTTCAAGCTGCAGCTTCTGCTTACGGCCATACCAGCCTGGATGCGCCCGATCTCGTCTGATCTCGGAAGCTAAGCAGGGTCGGGCCTGGTTAGTACTTGGATGGGAGACCGCCTGGGAATACCAGGTGCTGTAAGCTTTTTCAACCAGCAGAGAACGGTCTCGCTTAATCTAGCCACACATATTTCAACGTGGTAACAGCGACAGCTCACGTCCTAAAGTGTTTTGCACATGGTTAAGGCACTTTAACTCCAACAAATAAAACCAACAAATCAATTACTTATATTCTATGACTTATCTTCAACTCCATATAAGAGGTATTTCAAGCTGCAGCTTCTGCTTACGGCCATACCAGCCTGGATGCGCCCGATCTCGTCTGATCTCGGAAGCTAAGCAGGGTCGGACCTCGTTAGTACTTGGATGGTAGACCGCCTGGGAATACCAGGTGCTGTAAGCATTTTCAACCAGCAGAGAACGCTCTCGCTTAACCTTCGTCTGGTGTTAGCTTTCTGTTACCATCTCCGATGTTAACGGGTCGGTTTTGACCCGTGTTTTAAATCATCTCTAAAATACACTAAAAGCAATTATTCATCATCCAATTTGTTTCTCATCTCTTGGTTACATTGTTAGGCTTCCTTATCCATGAAAATATTAAGTTTTAATATTTTTGGTGTGGGAACTCTGGGCCTTTTTTTGTCAGTATAGCCTTTGATTTCAATTTAAAAAACTGGCAAAATGAGCCTCAAGAGAATCATATGAATAAATAAATGGTTATTGTGTTACCTGGCTATTACTGAGGGGTATTAGAACACGTCTCTTAAATACATTTGTTTCATTTATTTTTTCATTTTAATATTATTAACTATAGTAACATCTATGGTGTTATGGGTCAATTTCGACCCATATACATTTACCTCAAGGAAATGGAAAAAAAGTATTTTTTCAACAATAGAACTTTAAAAAAATGTCACAATTGATATTGTGACCCTGCAGGCCAGTATTCAAATCAAGGACCACATGTGTTCCTTGGTTCTTCTCAGGGATGCCACTCGCAGCTTTGCCTGTGTAAATCTGTAGGTTCCAGGCATAGCTGTTTTTGGCATCGCAGGCTGCCCAGATTTTTATGCCGTACTTCCCTGGCTTACTGGGTATGTATTGCTGGAAGGGGCATTTTCCTCGGAAAGGGAGAAAACGTTCATCCACTGTCACCTCTGGCCCTGGGTTGAACATCAGTGGAAGGAGCTTCACCCATTTCTCCCAGACACCCCTGATGGGGGCAAGCTGTTCAGATCTTGCTCTGGTATTCCTGTTGTCTAATCTGAGGACTCGTGATATCATTCGAAAGGTCTGAAGTGACATTGTTGCCCGGAAAATATTTCTGCCTGTCGATGCATCAGTGGACTCATTGTAGCATCTGTACACTCCAGCAAGAAGAAGAACACCAATATAAGCATCCAGGCATTCCTCATCCATGTCTTTCCACATGTCGCCATGGACTTTTTTCCCTTCAAGGTTTGTCATAGCAATTATGACTCTTTTTATTGGCAATGGCCTAAATAGCTCAAAACATGTTTGCTGTGACTCTTGTCACAGCAAACATTGTGATTCCAGGGGTCTTTTTGATAACATTTTCAGCAGCTGCCCTGCCATGTACATCTTGAGGTACTGAGCTCCAAAGTATCTTTCCATTTTTGGACTTGAATTTTTCAGCAGAAGAAGCTTCAGCACCAGTGACCTCCTCGTCAGTCTCACCAGATGTGTCCGTATCTTCTGGATGATACTCCACATCGTCTTCCTCCTCAGAATCCTGCTCCTCTGCATCACTATTCTGCTCAATGTCGTCTCTATCATTTTCACCAAAAATATAGTCCAGAACTTGGCTTACTGTAAATCTTCTTCTCATCTTTGCATGCTGCAAACTGGAGATGTACACTCTGCAAGTGAAATGAGTGAATTGACCCTAAACGTCTGGACATGCCCGACTTTATTTGCTTTTGTTTATGTGCAGGTAAACTGGAAGACAAAAATCCAAAATGAGAATCCACTGAAGCTCACATGACTGGGAGAGGAGCTGGCTGTCTGACAGTGCACTTATGATTTCAGTTTTGGCTCTAATTATTGCTTTATAAGCTTATTTTATAACCGGGTCGAAACCGACCCTAGCACCAAAAAGGTAACAATTTCAACCAGAGCATTTTATAATTTAGTGAAAAACATTTTTTGGATATTATTTTGTTGAAATAGAGGTTCCTGACAAAGTCAAAAAGCCTTGATGCAATAAATGCATTTTTGTGGTAGTTTTATGAATTTAAAACCTAAGAACGGGTCGGTGGCGACCCTAACACCAGACGAAGGTTAATCTACCCACACATATTTCAACGTGGTAACAGCGACAGCTCACGTCCTAAAGTGTTTTGCACATGGTTAAGGCACTTTAACTCCAACAAATAAAACCAAGAAATCAATGACTTATATTCTATGACTTATCTTCAACTCCATATAAGAGGTATTTGAAGCTGCAGCTTCTACTTACGGCCATACCAGCCTGGATGCGCCCGATCTTGTCTGATCTCGGAAGCTAAGCAGGGTCGGGCCTGGTTAGTACTTGGATGGGAGACCGCCTGGGAATACCAGGTGCTGTAAGCCTTTTCAACCAGCAGAGAGCACTCTCGCTTAATCTACCCACACATATTTCAACGTGGTAACAGCGACAGCTCACGTCCTAAAGTGTTTTGCACATGGTTAAGGCACTTTAACTCCAACAAATAAGTGCTTCTAAATTATTATCACCAACAAATCAATGACTTATATTATATGACTTATCTTCAACTCCATATAAGAGGTATTTCAAGCTGCAGCTTCAGCTTACGGCCATACCAGCCTGGATGCGTGCGATCTCGTCTGATCTCGGAAGCTAAGCAGGGTCGGGCCTGGTTCGTACTTGGATGGGAGACCGCCTGGGAATACCAGGTGCTGTAAGCTTTTTCAACCAGCAGAGAGCGCTCTCGCTTAATCTACCCACACATATTTCAACGTGGTAACAGCGACAGCTCACGTCCTAAAGTGTTTTGCACATGGTTAAGGCACTTTAACTCCAACAAATAAAACCAACAAATCAATGACTTATATTCTATGACTTATCTTCAACTCCATATAAGAGGTATTTCAAGCTGCAGCTTCTGCTTACGGCCATACCAGCCTGGATGCGCCTGATCACGTCTGATCTCGGAAGCTAAGCAGGGTTGGGCCTGGTTAGTACTTGGATGGGAGACCGCCTGGGAATAGCAGGTGCTGTAAGCTTTTTCAACCAGCAGAGAACGCTCTCGCTTAATCTACCCACACATATTTCAACGTGGTAACGGCGACAGCTCACGTCCAAAAGTGTTTTTCACATGGTTAAGGCACTTTAACTCCAACAAATAAGCGCTTCTAAATTATTATCACCAACAAATCAATGACTTATATTATATGACTTATCTTCAACTCCATATAAGAGGTATTTCAAGCTGCAGCTTCAGCTTCAGCTTACGGCCATACCAGCCTGGATGCGCCCGATCTCGTCTGATCTCGGAAGCTAAGCAGGGTCGGGCCTGGTTAGTACTTGGATGGGAGATCGTCTGGGAATACCAGGTGCTGTAAGCTTTTTCAACCAGCAGAGAGCGCTCTCGCTTAATCTACCCACACATATTTCAACGTGGTAACAGCGACAGCTCACGTCCTAAAGTGTTTTGCACATGGTTAAGGCACTTTAACTCCAACAAATAAGCGCTTCTAAATTATTATCACCAACAAATCAATGACTTGTATTATATACTTATCTTCAACTCCATATAAGAAGTATTTCAAGCTGCAGCTTCAGCTTACGGCCATACCAGCATGGATGTGCTCGATCTCGTCTGATCTCGGAAGCTAAGCAGGGTCGGGCCTGGTTAGTACTTGGATGGGAGACCGCCTGGGAATACCAGGTGCTGTAAGCTTTTTCAACCAGCAGAGAGCGCTCTCGCTTAATCTACCCACACATATTTCAACGTGGTAACAGCGACAGCTCACGTCCTAAAGTGTTTTGCACATGGTTAAGGCACTTTAACTCCAACAAATAAGCGCTTCTAAATTATTATCACCAACAAATCAATGACTTGTATTATATGACTTATCTTCAACTCCATATAAGAAGTATTTCAAGCTGCAGCTTCAGCTTACGGCCATACCAGCCTGGATGCGCCCGATCTCGTCTGATCTCGGAAGCTAAGCAGGGTCGGGCCTGGTTCGTACTTGGATGGGAGACCGCCTGGGAATACCAGGTGCTGTAAGCTTTTTCAACCAGCAGAGAGCGCTCTCGCTTAATCTACCCAAACATATTTCAACGTGGTAACAGCGACAGCTCACGTCCTAAAGTGTTTTGCACATGGTTAAGGCACTTTAACTCCAACAAATAAAACCAACAAATCAATGACTTATATTCTATGACTTATCTTCAACTCCATATAAGAGGTATTTCAAGCTGCAGCTTCTGCTTACGGCCATACCAGCCTGGATGCGCCTGATCTCGTCTGATCTCGGAAGCTAAGCAGGGTTGGGCCTGGTTAGTACTTGGATGGGAGACCGCCTGGGAATAGCAGGTGCTGTAAGCTTTTTCAACCAGCAGAGAACGCTCTCGCTTA
>NW_026906192.1:300000-410000 GCF_033807715.1 Cololabis saira | reverse complement strand
ACGTGGTAACAGCGACAGCTCACGTCCTAAAGTGTTTTGCACATGGTTAAGGCACTTTAACTCCAACAAATAAAACCAACAAATCAATGACTTATATTCTATGACTTATCTTCAACTCCATATAAGAGGTATTTCAAGCTGCAGCTTCTGATTACGGCCATACCAGCCTGGATGCGCCCGATCTCGTCTGATCTCGGAAGCTAAGCAGGGTTGGGCCTGGTTAGTACTTGGATGGGAGACCGCCTGGGAATACCAGGTGCTGTAAGCTTTTTCAACCAGCAGAGAGCGCTGTTGTGACCGCCCATATGCCCATCTGAACTCTGAATTTATAAATGATTATGTATTCATGATTGGGTGAACATTTTCAGAACAGTAAAGGCCGAAAGCTATAGTCAGTTTTATGAACCCTGCTGCCAACTTCTGGTCATCTCGGCCCGGCCCGAGATAGCAAGTTTATGACCCCAAGAGGGGGGGTCAAAACAGATCAAAGCAAGCAAGGAAAGTTTCTGCCAGGGAAACAGACTCCCTGGGGATTTACGACCCCCGCTGCATGGCAGATCAAAGCAGGACAGCAAAACCCAGTAAACCAGGCCTCGGTTTGCTGCCCCCTCGGGTGCTGCCCCTTTGAACAGAAGAAAACTCTGAAAACCCTGGTCAACCCCCCCAAGCCTGAAACCGGCTTGAATGTGCCTCCTAAAATGGCAGCTGCGCCATGAACTACAATCCCAGCATGCCTTGTGGGATGGGGCGGCGCCTACAAGCGGCGCGCATCCAATCACAAACGAGGCACCGATGACGTCACCGCAGCGCGCGTAGGATCAAAACCCCTGCCGCTGCTCCCTTTCTTTCTCTTCTCAACTTCATCTCATCGGCGCTGGATCTTTGGCTCCAGGCCAAAGGATCCCATCTCCTCTCTCTCCCCCCGGGCTGGGGGGAGGCAGGAGGCCCGCACCGGACCGGGCCCTGCGGGGTCCGGCCGTTGAAGCCGCGGTCCCCCGGGAGGCTCCGATTTCTCACTAAACTCTGTTCCTCTTTAAGTTTCTGCAGATCCGAGCTTCCGACGCCCACGCCCTCCCGGCAACCAGATCGGGACACAGCTGCGATTGAGTGCTCAGACTGAACCCCCCCTCCCCGCTCCGAGCCCCTGTCTGCGAACCGCACAGGGGATCGGGGACGGACGGCCGGCGTCTCGCCCGGCGTGAGCTCTCCCGGGGCCCGGACGGCCGCGCGTCGGCGACCGGCGCAGAGAGGGAAGCACGGCAGGAGAGACCGGTCCCCCGCCGCGCCTAGGAATGCGTGTGAGCCTCCGTTTTGGTCCGGAACCACGGCCCGGCACGAGGCGGCCCCGCCGCTGTCTAATCCGTTTCAGGGGAAGGGACGGGACGCGATAGCCTGACTGCGAAACCCCAGCAGGACCGCGAACCCAGTCGACGAAACCCGCAGGCACCCGATTCCGGATCCCAGAGGAGACGTGAGCCCGCGTAGCAGTGATCAGTAGGATTTAAGAGTGTTCAGAACTGTGTGTGAGATTGTGTGACCTGGGTTATCAGTAACTTAAGAGTGTTACAGAGCTAAATCTGTGTTCAGTGCTGAGATTACATCATCATTGTTATCATTATCATGTTTGATTATTTGGTAGTCGTTGTTTTCTGCCGTAGGCACGTTTTAAATGCTGCGTTCGCCATCCGGTCCGATTGCACGTGGCCCAGAGGGCGTGTCCATCTTTAAAAGACCACAGGAGCCCCGTTTGAACTGTAGATGTTCTTTATCATCTTTATTATTATTACATTTGATTGTTTTTTTTATTCCATGCATTTAACGTTTATGTTTCATTTTATTGATTGTTGTTTTTCTTGTTAGTTAATGGTTTTATAATAATGTCGTGTGCCATCAGATTTATTCTGGTATTTATTTACATCCCTTTTGATACCCGTATGTAAATAAATTCTGATTGATTCTTAATGAGTGGTTGTGTTATTTCATGCAAGATTTGGTCACAGGTTGATTTGTTTAAGCAGAGCCCAGTGTTCGGATATCACGCCTTCACTGTTATTCTGTAAGATTTGCTGTTCTGCAGGATAATTCAAAAATCATACGAGACTGATTTTCTGCTGTTTTAGTTATCGAATTCCATCGGAGTAAGGCCCGGTGGTGGTGCCCCGAGAATTATAATTTTGATAATATGATTTGATAAATAGTCAACTTTATTAATAATATTCATTAATAGCCTTGATCAGCCAAGCTACCCGAGTCGCACAACACAGTACTGGATATGATTAATAACTGCAAATTAGGCAGTCGTCTTGCACATTCAAACATTACTCGTTGTTGGCAGGATTCGAACCTGCGCGGGGAATCCCCAATGGATTTCTAGTACATCGCCTTAACCACTTGGCCACAACAACCTGTCAGCTCTGTGTGTGTGTGTGTGTGTGTGTGTGTGTGTGTGTGTGTGTGTGTGTGTGTGTGTGTGTGTGTGTGTGTGTGTGTGTGTGTGTTTGAATCTTCAGAAATAGACAATTTAGAGTCTTTATTTTAAAATGGTTGGTTTTACTTTATTTTAAAATGGTTGGTTTTACTTTATTAGGTTTAGACATATTTTCATCCCTATTTTGATTAAATGCATTTTCATCAACAGTCAGTGCAGTATGTTCATAGATCATACATCCACTTTCTTGTTTCCAAAAAGCTCTGGATAGATTTCAGTTAATCTCTCACATCTCATGTATGAGAGAATCTCTTAAGTAGCAGAGGATGGTTTCGATCCATCGACCTCTGGGTTATGGGCCCAGCACGCTTCCGCTACGCCACTCTGCTGTATAACCAGGATGTGACTCCGCCACACAGTGGGGGGGAGGGGGGTAGGGGACTTAAAAGCGGGTCCCCTGGTTCAGACGGTGAGCCGGGTCTCTGGGTGGCTCCAGGTGAGCCGGGTTGTTGAGGTTGTTGAGTTGTTGTTGGGGTCTGGTGGTGGAAGCTCCTGAGGTGTGGTGGTGATGCTGCTGGGGTCTGGTGGTGCAGCTAGTGGGGTCTGGTGGTGGAAGCTCCTGGGGTCTGGTGATGGAAGCTCCTGGGGTCAGGTGATGGAAGCTCCTTGGGTCTGGTGATGGAAATTCCTGGGGTCTGGTGGTGGAAGCTCCTGGGGTCTGGTGGTGGAAGCTCCTGGGGTCTGGTGGTGATGCTGCTGGGGTCTGGTGGTGATGCTGCTGGGGTCTGGTGGTGGAGCTAGTGGTGTCTGGTGGTGGAAGCTCCTGAGTTGTGGTGGTGATGCTGCTGTCGTCTGGTGGTGGAGCTAGTGGTGTCTGGTGGTGGAAGCTCCTGGGGTCAAAGTCCAGAGTGCTAACCATTACACCATGGAACCCTGTTCAGCTTTTATTGTGTTTTTATTGTGGTCCTGAAACCAGAACATGAGTAAAAAACAATATGCGCTTGAGCATCTGACAGAGTGCTGTCCATGGTGCTAGGAGTGTCTGGGTGTTTATGGTACCAGGGCCCTGGTCCTCCAGGCCCAAGGGCTGGCTCTTTCACTCCAGTGGCCGGTCGGTGGGGGGCTTAAAAGCGGGTCCCCGGGTTCGGACGGTGAGCCGGGTCTTTGGGTGGCTCCAGGTGAGCCGGGTTTTTGAGGTTGTTGAGTTGTTGTTAGGGTTTGGTGGTGGAAGCTCCTGAGGTGTGGTGGTGATGCTGCTGGGGTCTGGTGGTGCAGCTAGAGGGGTCTGGTGGTGGAAGCTCCTGGGGTCTGGTGATGGAAGCTCCTGGGGTGTGGTGGTGGAAGCTCCTGGGTTCTGGTGGTGATGCTGCTGGGGTCTGGTGGTGGAAGCTCCTGAGGTCTGGTGGTGGAAGCTCCTGGGGTCTGGTGGTGGAAGCTCCTGGGGTCTGGTGGTGGAAGCTCCTGGGGTCTGGTGGTGGAAGCTCCTGGGGTCTGGTGCTGATGCTGCTGGGGTCTGGTGGTGGAGCTAGTGGGGTCTGGTGTTGGAAGCTCCTGGGGTCTGGTGGTGGAGCTAGTAGGGTCTGGTGGTGGATGGGGTCTGGTGGTGATGCTGCTGGGGTCTGGTGGTGGAGCTAGTGGGGTCTTGTGGTGGATGGGGTCTGGTGGTAATGCTGCTGGGGTCTGGTGGTGGAGCTAGTAGGGTCTGGTGGTGGATGGGGTCTGGTGGTAATGCTGCTGGGGTCTGGTGGTGGAGCTAGTGGGGTCTGGTGGTGATGCTGCTGGGGTCTGGTGGAAGCTCCTGGGGTCTGGTGGTGGAAGCTCCTGAGGTCTGGTGGTGGAAGCTCCTGGGGTCTGGTGGTGGAAGCTCCTGGGGTCTGGTGGTGGAAGCTCCTGGGGTCTGGTGGTGGAGCTAGTGGGGTCTGGTGTTGGAAGCTCCTGGGGTCTGATGGTGGAGCTAGTGGGGTCTGGTGTTAATGCTGCTGGGGTTTGGTGGTGGAGCTAGTGACTTACATGGTTTGAAAAAGGCGGGCATGACGAAAAGATCCTGTAAAAAATCTCTGTAATATGTTTCTTTTTTTCCTGTAAAGTTGGACATTTGAAAGATTAGGTAAATGGGGAATGACTGGCTTTTAATCAGTTGTGGAACTGCAACGAAATTCATTTCTGCATAAGACCCAATGCGAGAAAGAGATGGTCGACCTTCCTGTGCCGAGCACCAAGAAGAGGATTAGAGGGGTTTTCCAAGTCCAAATAATATTATTGCAGTAATACATGTTTCCGCCCAGTTTCGAACAGGGGACCTTTCGCGTGTTAGGCGAACGTGATAACCACTACACTACGGAAACTTGCGTGCTTTGAAAATGGCGGGCGTAATGAAAAAAAAATCCTATCTTCAAATCATTCATGTTAGAAATAAATGTGTGATTTCATATAAGTTGTCCTGGTGCGGTAAAATTAAAAATCATCCATCGGTATTACCATGCTGGGTAGAAAATACAAAATGTACCACAAGGGAAGCCAACTGATTACTTTTGAAAGACAGTTCTGGATATGATTAATAACTGCAAATTAGGCAGTAGTCTTGCACATTCAAACATTACTCGTTGTTGGCAGGATTCGAACCTGCGCGGGGAATCCCCAATGGATTTCTAGTCCATCGCCTTAACCACTCGGCCACAACAACCTGTCAGCTGTGTGTGTGTGTGTGTGTGTGTGTGTGTGTGTGTGTGTGTGTGTTTGAATCTTCAGAAATAGACAATTTAGAGTCTTTATTTTAAAATGGTTGGTTTTACTTTATTTTAAAATGGTTGGTTTTACTTTATTAGGTTTAGACATATTTTCATCCCTATTTTGATTAAATGCATTTTCATCAACAGTCAGTGCAGTATGTTCATAGATCATACATCCACTTTCTTGTTTCCAAAAAGCTCTGGATAGATTTCAGTTAATCTCTCACATCTCATGTATGAGAGAATCTCTTAAGTAGCAGAGGATGGTTTCGATCCATCGACCTCTGGGTTATGGGCCCAGCACGCTTCCGCTACGCCACTCTGCTGTATAACCAGGATGTGACTCCGCCACACAGTGGGGGGGAGGGGGGTAGGGGACTTAAAAGCGGGTCCCCTGGTTCAGACGGTGAGCCGGGTCTCTGGGTGGCTCCAGGTGAGCCGGGTTGTTGAGGTTGTTGAGTTGTTGTTGGGGTCTGGTGGTGGAAGCTCCTGAGGTGTGGTGGTGATGCTGCTGGGGTCTGGTGGTGCAGCTAGTGGGGTCTGGTGGTGGAAGCTCCTGGGGTCTGGTGATGGAAGCTCCTGGGGTCAGGTGATGGAAGCTCCTTGGGTCTGGTGATGGAAATTCCTGGGGTCTGGTGGTGGAAGCTCCTGGGGTCTGGTGGTGGAAGCTCCTGGGGTCTGGTGGTGATGCTGCTGGGGTCTGGTGGTGATGCTGCTGGGGTCTGGTGGTGGAGCTAGTGGTGTCTGGTGGTGGAAGCTCCTGAGTTGTGGTGGTGATGCTGCTGTCGTCTGGTGGTGGAGCTAGTGGTGTCTGGTGGTGGAAGCTCCTGGGGTCAAAGTCCAGAGTGCTAACCATTACACCATGGAACCCTGTTCATTTTTTATTGTGTTTTTATTGTGGTCCTGAAACCAGAACATGAGTAAAAAACAATATGCGCTTGAGCATCTGACAGAGTGCTGTCCATGGTGCTAGGAGTGTCTGGGTGTTTATGGTACCAGGGCCCTGGTCCTCCAGGCCCAAGGGCTGGCTCTTTCACTCCAGTGGCCGGTCGGTGGGGGGCTTAAAAGCGGGTCCCCGGGTTCGGACGGTGAGCCGGGTCTTTGGGTGGCTCCAGGTGAGCCGGGTTTTTGAGGTTGTTGAGTTGTTGTTAGGGTTTGGTGGTGGAAGCTCCTGAGGTGTGGTGGTGATGCTGCTGGGGTCTGGTGGTGCAGCTAGAGGGGTCTGGTGGTGGAAGCTCCTGGGGTCTGGTGATGGAAGCTCCTGGGGTGTGGTGGTGGAAGCTCCTGGGTTCTGGTGGTGATGCTGCTGGGGTCTGGTGGTGGAAGCTCCTGAGGTCTGGTGGTGGAAGCTCCTGGGGTCTGGTGGTGGAAGCTCCTGGGGTCTGGTGGTGGAAGCTCCTGGGGTCTGGTGGTGGAAGCTCCTGGGGTCTGGTGCTGATGCTGCTGGGGTCTGGTGGTGGAGCTAGTGGGGTCTGGTGTTGGAAGCTCCTGGGGTCTGGTGGTGGAGCTAGTAGGGTCTGGTGGTGGATGGGGTCTGGTGGTGATGCTGCTGGGGTCTGGTGGTGGAGCTAGTGGGGTCTTGTGGTGGATGGGGTCTGGTGGTAATGCTGCTGGGGTCTGGTGGTGGAGCTAGTAGGGTCTGGTGGTGGATGGGGTCTGGTGGTAATGCTGCTGGGGTCTGGTGGTGGAGCTAGTGGGGTCTGGTGGTGATGCTGCTGGGGTCTGGTGGAAGCTCCTGGGGTCTGGTGGTGGAAGCTCCTGAGGTCTGGTGGTGGAAGCTCCTGGGGTCTGGTGGTGGAAGCTCCTGGGGTCTGGTGGTGGAAGCTCCTGGGGTCTGGTGGTGGAGCTAGTGGGGTCTGGTGTTGGAAGCTCCTGGGGTCTGATGGTGGAGCTAGTGGGGTCTGGTGTTAATGCTGCTGGGGTTTGGTGGTGGAGCTAGTGACTTACATGGTTTGAAAAAGGCGGGCATGACGAAAAGATCCTGTAAAAAATCTCTGTAATATGTTTCTTTTTTTCCTGTAAAGTTGGACATTTGAAAGATTAGGTAAATGGGGAATGACTGGCTTTTAATCAGTTGTGGAACTGCAACGAAATTCATTTCTGCATAAGACCCAATGCGAGAAAGAGATGGTCGACCTTCCTGTGCCGAGCACCAAGAAGAGGATTAGAGGGGTTTTCCAAGTCCAAATAATATTATTGCAGTAATACATGTTTCCGCCCAGTTTCGAACAGGGGACCTTTCGCGTGTTAGGCGAACGTGATAACCACTACACTACGGAAACTTGCGTGCTTTGAAAATGGCGGGCGTAATGAAAAAAAAATCCTATCTTCAAATCATTCATGTTAGAAATAAATGTGTGATTTCATATAAGTTGTCCTGGTGCGGTAAAATTAAAAATCATCCATCGGTATTACCATGCTGGGTAGAAAATACAAAATGTACCACAAGGGAAGCCAACTGATTACTTTTGAAAGACAGTTCTGGATATGATTAATAACTGCAAATTAGGCAGTAGTCTTGCACATTCAAACATTACTCGTTGTTGGCAGGATTCGAACCTGCGCGGGGAATCCCCAATGGATTTCTAGTCCATCGCCTTAACCACTCGGCCACAACAACCTGTCAGCTGTGTGTGTGTGTGTGTGTGTGTGTGTGTGTGTGTGTGTGTGTGTGTGTGTGTGAATCTTCAGAAATAGACAATTTAGAGTCTTTATTTTAAAATGGTTGGTTTTACTTTATTTTAAAACGGTTGGTTTTACTTTATTTTAAAATGGTTGGCTTTACTTTATTAGGTTTAGACATATTTTCATCCTCATTTTGATTAAATGCATTTTCATCAACAGTCAGTGCAGTATGTTCATAGATCATACATCCACTTTCTTGTTTCCAAAAAGCTCTGGATAGATTTCAGTTAATCTCTCACATCTCATGTATGAGAGAATCTCTTAAGTAGCAGAGGATGGTTTCGATCCATCTACCTCTGGGTTATGGGCCCAGCACGCTTCCGCTGCGCCACTCTGCTGTATAACCAGGATGTGACTCCGCCACACAGTGGGGGGGAGGGGGGTGAGGGGACTTAAAAGCGGGTCCCCTGGTTCGGACGGTGAGCCGGGTCTCTGGGTGGCTCCAGGTGAGCCGGGTTGTTGAGGTTGTTGAGTTGTTGTTGGGGTCTGGTGGTGGAAGCTCCTGAGGTGTGGTGGTGATGCTGCTGGGGTCTGGTGGTGATGCTGCTGGGGTCTGGTGGTGGAGCTAGTGGTGTCTGGTGGTGGAAGCTCCTGAGGTGTGGTGGTGATGCTGCTGTCGTCTGGTGGTGGAGCTAGTGGTGTCTGGTGGTGGAAGCTCCTGGGGTCAAAGTCCAGAGTGCTAACCATTACACCATGGAACCCTGTTCAGCTTTTATTGTGTTTTTATTGTGGTCCTGAAACCAGAACATGAGTAAAAAACAATATGCGCTTGAGCATCTGACAGAGTGCTGTCCATGGTGCTAGGAGCGTCTGGGTGTTTATGGTATCAGGGCCCTGGTCCTCCAGGCCCAAGGGCTGGCTCTTTCACTCCAGTGGCCGGTCGGTGGGGGGCTTAAAAGCGGGTCCCCGGGTTCGGACGGTGAGCCGGGTCTTTGGGTGGCTCCAGGTGAGCCGGGTTTTTGATGTTGTTGAGTTGTTGTTAGGGTTTGGTGGTGGAAGCTCCTGAGGTGTGGTGGTGATGCTGCTGGGGTCTGGTGGTGCAGCTAGAGGGGTCTGGTGGTGGAAGCTCCTGGGGTCTGGTGATGGAAGCTCCTGGGGTGTGGTGGTGGAAGCTCCTGGGTTCTGGTGGTGATGCTGCTGGGGTCTGGTGCTGATGCTGCTGGGGTCTGGTGGTGGAAGCTCCTGGGGTCTGGTGGTGGAAGCTCCTGGGGTCTGGTGGTGGAAGCTCCTGGGGTCTGGTGGTGGAAGCTCCTGGGGTCTGGTGGTGGAAGCTCCTGGGGTCTGGTGCTGATGCTGCTGGGGTCTGGTGGTGGAGCTAGTGGGGTCTGGTGTTGGAAGCTCCTGGGGTCTGGTGGTGGAAGCTCCTGAGGTCTGGTGGTGGAAGCTCCTGGGGTCTGGTGGTGGAAGCTCCTGGGGTCTGGTGGTGGAAGCTCCTGGGGTCTGGTGGTGATGCTGCTGGGGTCTGGTGGAAGCTCCTGGGGTCTGGTGGTGGAAGCTCCTGAGGTCTGGTGGTGGAAGCTCCTGGGGTCTGGTGGTGGAAGCTCCTGGGGTCTGGTGGTGGAAGCTCCTGGGGTCTGGTGGTGGAGCTAGTGGGGTCTGGTGTTGGAAGCTCCTGGGGTCTGGTGGTGGAGCTAGTGGGGTCTGGTGTTAATGCTGCTGGGGTTTGGTGGTGGAGCTAGTGACTTACATGTTTTGAAAAAGGCGGGCATGACGAAAAGATCCTGTAAAAAATCTCTGTAATATGTTTCTTTTTTTCCTGTAAAGTTGGACATTTTAAAGATTAGGTAAATGGGGAATGACTGGCTTTTAATCAGTTGTGGAACTGCAACGAAATTCATTTCTGCATAAGACCCAATGCGAGAAAGAGATGGTCGACCTTCCTGTGCCGAGCACCAACAAGAGGATTAGAGGGGTTTTCCAAGTCCAAATAATATTATTGCAGTAATACATGTTTCCACCCAGTTTCGAACAGGGGACCTTTCGCGTGTTAGGCGAACGTGATAACCACTACACTACGGAAACTTGCATGCTTTGAAAATGGCGGGCGTAACGAAAAAAAAAATCCTATCTTCAAATCATTCATGTTAGAAATAAATGTGTGATTTCATATAAGTTGTCCTGGTGCGGTAAAATTAAAAATCATCCATCGGTATTATCATGCTGGGTAGAAAATACAAAATGTACCACAAGGGAAGCCAACTGATTACTTTTGAAAGACAGTACTGGATATGATTAATAACAGCAAATTAGGCTGTCGTCTTGCACATTCAAACATTACTCGTTGTTGGCAGGATTCGAACCTGCGCGGGGAATCCCCAATGGATTTCTAGTCCATCGCCTTAACCACTCGGCCACAACAACCTGTCAGCTGTGTGTGTGTGTGTATGTGTGTGTGTGTGTGTGTGTGTGTGTGTGTGTGTGTGTGTGTGAATCTTCAGAAATAGACAATTTAGAGTCTTTATTTTAAAATGGTTGGTTTTACTTTATTTTAAAATGGTTGGTTTTACTTTATTAGGTTGAGACATATTTTCATCCTCATTTTGATTAAATGCATTTTCATCAACAGTCAGTGCAGTATGTTCATAGATCATACATCCACTTTCTTGTTTCCAAAAAGCTCTGGATAGATTTCAGTTAATCTCTCACATCTCATGTATGAGAGGATCTCTTAAGTAGCAGAGGATGGTTTCGATCCATCGACCTCTGGGTTATGGGCCCAGCACGCTTCCGCTGCGCCACACTGCTGTATAACCAGGATGTGACTCCGCCACACAGTGGGGGGGAGGGGGGGTAGGGGACTTAAAAGCGGGTCCCCTGGTTCGGACGGTGAGCCGGGTCTCTGGGTGGCTCCAGGTGAGCCGGGTTGTTGAGGTTGTTGAGTTGTTGTTGGGGTCTGGTGGTGGAAGCTCCTGAGGTGTGGTGGTGATGCTGCTGGGGTCTGGTGGTGCAGCTAGTGGGGTCTGGTGGTGGAAGCTCCTGGGGTCTGGTGATGGAAGCTCCTGGGGTCAGGTGATGGAAGCTCCTTGGGTCTGGTGATGGAAATTCCTGGGGTCTGGTGGTGGAAGCTCCTGAGGTGTGGTGGTGATGCTGCTGTCGTCTGGTGGTGGAGCTAGTGGTGTCTGGTGGTGGAAGCTCCTGGGGTCAAAGTCCAGAGTGCTAACCATTACACCATGGAACCCTGTTCAGCTTTTATTGTGTTTTTATTGTGGTCCTGAAACCAGAACATGAGTAAAAAACAATATGCGCTTGAGCATCTGACAGAGTGCTGTCCATGGTGCTAGGAGCGTCTGGGTGTTTATGGTACCAGGGCCCTGGTCCTCCAGGCCCAAGGGCTGGCTCTTTCACTCCAGTGGCCGGTCGGTGGGGGGCTTAAAAGCGGGTCCCCGGGTTCGGACGGTGAGCCGGGTCTTTGGGTGGCTCCAGGTGAGCCGGGTTTTTGAGGTTGTTGAGTTGTTGTTAGGGTTTGGTGGTGGAAGCTCCTGAGGTGTGGTGGGGATGCTGCTGGGGTCTGGTGGTGCAGCTAGAGGGGTCTGGTGGTGGAAGCTCCTGGGGTCTGGTGATGGAAGCTCCTGGGGTGTGGTGGTGGAAGCTCCTGGGTTCTGGTGGTGATGCTGCTGGGGTCTGGTGCTGATGCTGCTGGGGTCTGGTGGTGGAAGCTCCTGGGGTCTGGTGGTGGAAGCTCCTGAGGTCTGGTGGTGGAAGCTCCTGGGGTCTGGTGGTGGAAGCTCCTGGGGTCTGGTGGTGGAAGCTCCTGGGGTCTGGTGGTGGAAGCTCCTGGGGTCTGGTGCTGATGCTGCTGGGGTCTGGTGGTGGAGCTAGTGGGGTCTGGTGTTGGAAGCTCCTGGGGTCTGGTGGTGGAGCTAGTAGGGTCTGGTGGTGGATGGGGTCTGGTGGTGATGCTGCTGGGGTCTGGTGGTGGAGCTAGTGGGGTCTTGTGGTGGATGGGGTCTGGTGGTAATGCTGCTGGGGTCTGGTGGTGGAGCTAGTAGGGTCTGGTGGAAGCTCCTGGGGTCTGGTGGTGGAAGCTCCTGAGGTCTGGTGGTGGAAGCTCCTGGGGTCTGGTGGTGGAAGCTCCTGGGGTCTGGTGGTGATGCTGCTGGGGTATGGTGGTGGAGCTAGTGGGGTCTGGTGTTGGAAGCTCCTGGGGTCTGGTGGTGGAGCTAGTGGGGTCTGGTGTTAATGCTGCTGGGGTTTGGTGGTGGAGCTAGTGACTTACATGTTTTGAAAAAGGCGGGCATGACGAAAAGATCCTGTAAAAAATCTCTGTAATATGTTTCTTTTTTTCCTGTAAAGTTGGACATTTGAAAGATTAGGTAAATGGGGAATGACTGGCTTTTAATCAGTTGCCATCAAGATGGCCACATCTGAGTGAGCGTCTGTTGCAGACTCCAGATTGCTGCATTAATTTGGGCTGCTTAAACCTCTTTAAAACCCTCACCAAAGTGCACAGCTTTTCAGCGGCTTTTCAGCGGCACCGGTCATTGAAAGAGCCCATCGCACTCCCACCTTCAGCTCCAACACCAGCTCTGCTCCTCCCCGACCCATCCTGGTCAAGTTTCTGCAGTTCCAGGACAAAGTGAAGATTTTACGGCTGGCCAGGATGAAAGGTGAGCTCATCCATATGGGTGCGCGTATCCATGTGTATCCTGATTTCAGCGCTGGGTTAGTGAAGAAACGGCGGCAGTTTGACGCTGTCAAAAAGTCTCTCCGTGCCGCGGACATGAAGTACTCTCTGATGTATCCTGCCAAGTTGAGAGTGATGGTGGAGGGAAAGCCAAAATTCTTCAGTTCTCCTAAAGAGGCTGAGTCCTTCTTCCATCATCTTTCCTCCCCGTCCTCGTCATCCTCCTCCCCTGGATGAAGTTGTGAGTAGCGTTGCCATGTCCTGAAGTTGCCAGCTTCGCAACTTATTCCGCTTGAGGGATGACTTCTTTTTTTATTTTTTCTCTCTACTTTTAGTTCTTTCCTTCTCTCTTTTTCTTTCTCTCTCTCGCTCTCTCTCCCCGCTCTCTCCCAGACTATTATTGACTTTTGAGACTGTCATTTGGGGTAACCCGGAGTCAGATATGGCTCGACCATAGACATATATGGGCTCGACTATGTGTTTGCCGTAAACAGACACTGAAAACTCCGTAAAGAAAGAAGCACTCAAAGCACGCAAAGTTAAAACTGTTGCAAAGACTGTGAAACTAAGGGTGCTTGAACGTTACTGGACAGGGGCGGAGCCACCATTGTAAAGTTATGAGGGAGTAATATAATAACATAATAGAACATTAAATGCAATAGGCTACAATTTGAGTTGGGGGGGGGGGGGGGGGGGGGGGGTTAATTGTGCCAAGTGATTATTTGAATAAATTGAAAAAAAGAAAAAAAGGGAAGGCGCTTTTGTTTTGTATTGTTGGAAATGTGTTATGTCTGACTTTGTTATTGAGCTTATAGCCTAGTTTAAAACTGCATGATCTTAACAAGCTCAGTTAGCTGGTTTTTGTGTGTGAGCATGCTCATAGAGGTATGCTGATGCATGTGTGCATTCAGATGCAGCATAAATGTTTTTGTTCTGTTTAAAAAAAAAGGGAGAGAAAAGAAAAAAAAAAGGGTCCTTTTTTTAATTTATTTTATAGTATAAAAGTGCCCTCTTATTTGTAATTTTTTCTTTCACCTATTAGTTAGGCAGCAATCTGAGTCTGCGGTAGATAGCTCAGCTATCCTGCCTCTCGTCTTTATGTGGTTGTGTGTGAGTCTTTATGTGTCTATGTGTGTATCTGTGTGTTTTGTTTGTCTGTCTGTCTGTCCAATGTGTTGCTCTTGCTCCTCACCCAATATCACTGACTACTTCCCTGTTGATCTACTTCTGGAATTTGTTGTCCATGTCTGGCGTTGATTGTGACCACTCAGCTTCATCTGATGATGAGGTAGATGGGGAAACGTCCACAAGTGTTGATTGTGATAGTTTGGAACTGGAAACTTTCATTTACACGGATTATAAACAGCAAAGTATGGTGAATGAAATTGATCCTGATAATAACTTTTTTGCGAATATAAGTAATGATTGTAAGTACTATACGGATATGAAATTTAATAGAATGATTAATACTGAAAACAAAATTTCATTTATCCATTTTAACAGCAGAAGTCTGTATACAAATTATAGTTCCATTAAAGAATACTTAGAGCATTTTGATTCACCATTTAATGTAATTGCCATGTCTGAGACCTGGTTAAATACTGAAAAAGGTACAGAATTCAATATGTGTGGTTACGAAATGTTTTACACAAACAGACAACACAAAAAAGGAGGGGGTGTCGCACTCTATATTATCAAAAACTTTGACTGTAAAATCATAGAAAACATGTCACTGGCTGTGGATGAGGTATTTGAATGTGTAACAGTTGAAATTCAATTGAAAAGAAGAAAGAATATTATTATAAGCTGTATCTATAGGGCCCCGGGTTCAAATATTGATCTATTCAAAGAGTGGATGGAGAAAATGTTTTCTGTAATTAACCAAAAGGATTTGTTCATATGTGGGGATTTTAATATTGACCTTTTAAATGCTAAGAAGCATAAACCAACAGAGGAATTTGTTGATGTAATGTTTAGCATGTGTTTGTTCCCAAAAATCACCAGACCAAGCAGAATAACGTCACACAGTGCTACCTTAATAGATAACATCTTCACTAACATTTTGGATAACAATACTGTGAGTGGACTATTACTTAACGATACTAGTGATCACCTTCCAGTTTTTGTAGTGTATGATATCAAGTATAGATGGGTAAAGAACCTAGACAGATGCAAATATATAAGAGTTAAAACAGAAGAATCAATCAATGCATTGAAAACTGACCTAATTACTCAAAACTGGGAATTAATATATCAAGAAAATGACTGTGATAAAGCGTATGACTTATTTCTTGAAACTTTAAAAAAATTGTATGACAGAAATTGTCCGATTAAAAAATATGTCAAGAAACAAAAGTATGTAAATCCATGGTTAACAAAAGGACTAATAAATGCTTGCAAAAAGAAAAATCTTCTATATAGAAAATTCATCAAAGTTAGAACTAAAGATGCTGAAGCCAAATATAAAATATATAAAAATAAATTAATTAATATCATTAGGAATTGTAAAAAGGATTACTATACTACATTACTTGAAAATAATAAAAGCAATATCAAGGGTTTATGGAAGGTGCTCAATACAATTATTAGAAACGGATCAAAGGAGGAGAACTATCCAGATTATTTTGTAGATAAAGACAAGACTATTAGGAACATGGACGATGTGGTGGATGGTTTTAATAAATTCTTTGTTGGGATTGGACCGGAGTTGGCACAAAAGATTATCGAAAGGGTTCAATTCAATTCAATTCAATTTTATTTATATAGCGTCTAATACAACAGAGTTGTCTCTAGACGCTTTACAGAGACCCATACCCAGAACATGACCCCCGAGCAGTTATTACATAAACAATGGCAGGTAAAAACTCCCCTAGTGGGAGAAAAACCTTAAGCCAAACAGTGGCAAGGAAAAACTCCCCTTTAGGAGGGAAGAAACCTTGAGCAGGACCAGGCTCATCAGGGGGGACCCTCCTGCCGAGGGCCAGACTGGTGGGTCAGGGACGGCAACAGCACAGCAGGCAGGTGGAAGCAGCAACGGGATGACCGGGGGTGGGGACCGCAGGCCAGCACACAGCTCCCGAAGCTCCGGCCCAATCAGCAAGTCCCAGGTTGGGGTGCAGGGTCAGGAAAAGACTTGTGCTCCGTAATGCAAGCTACAAGCCACCCACGGCCACCTGCAGGACAAAAGAGAGAAAAGGGAGGAGAAGGGGGGGCCAGCAACGGGATGACCAGGGGTGGGGACCGCAGGCCAGCACGCAGCTCCCGAAGCTCCGGCCCAATCATCAAGTCCCAGGTTGGGGTGCAGGGTCGGGGAAAGGTTGAGAAGGGGCAGGGCCAGGGAGAGGAGTCTTGAGGGACGAACATTCTCCCCCGCCCAAAAGGGGCCGTTACCCTGCCCCCCTCACTCCCACACTGCAGGTTCCGGTGTCCGGCAAAGGATGCTGCAACATGGACAAAAGAGAGAAAAGGGAGGAGAAGGGGGGGCCAGCACAAGAAACCACAGGAGCGACTCTGACACACTAAAGTTTACACTACCTAGAGATTTACCAACACCAGCTAGAGGTTTACTAAACACTAACTATAGGCTTTACTAAACAGAAATGTTTTAAGTTTAGTTTTAAAGGTGGAGGTGGTGTCAGCCCCCTTAACCCAGATTGGAAGTTGGTTCCATAGTAGTGGCGCCTGATAGCAGAACGCCCGCCCTCCAAATCTACATTTAGATACTCTAGGAACTACGAGTAAACCTGCACTCTGAGAACGGAGAGCTCTGACAGGAACATAAGGCACTATCAGGTCTTGCAAATAATGCGGAGCTAAGCCGTTTTGGGCTTTATACGCAAGTAATAAAATTTTAAATTGGATTCTGAATTTTACGGGTAACCAATGGAGCGACGCTAACACTGGAGAGACGTGGTCTCTCCTGCTAATTCCTGTCAGTACTCGTGCTGCTGCATTTTGGATCAGCTGGAGCCTATTCAGCAAATTACTTGGACATCCTGCTAACAACACATTACAGTAATCTAGTCTAGAAGATACAAACGCATGAACTAGTTTTTCTGCATCACTCTGTGAGAGGATTTTCCTAATCTTTGCAATGTTACGGAGATGGAAAAAGGCTATTTTACAAACCTGATTGACATATGGTTTAAACGACAAATCCTGATCGAAAATAACACCAAGATTTCTCACAGTTGCACTGGAAGCCATCGCAACACCATCTAATCCCTTCCTAAGATGCTCTGGACCAAGAATGATAACCTCTGTTTTATCTGAATTTAGAAGCAGGAAATTTCTGGACATCCAGTCCTTGATGTCCCTAAGACATGCCTGAAGTTTAACTAACGGTTCTGTTTCATCCGGCTTCATAGACAAATAGAGCTGCGTATCATCAGCATAACAATGAAATTGTATGCCGTGATTCTGGATTATACTTCCCAACGGCTGCATGTATAAACTGAACAAGATTGGCCCTAGCACTGAACCCTGCGGAACACCATAACAGACCCTTGACTGTTCTGAAGAAACCTCATGTACATGAACAAACTGGAACCTGTCAGATAGGTATGATTTAAACCAACATAGAGCTGTCCCTTTAATCCCAACAACATGCTCTAACCTGTGCAGTAAAATGCCATGATCTATAGTGTCAAAAGCAGCACTGAGGTCCAGTAGAACCAGTATGGACACTAATCCCTTATCTGAGGCCATAAGGAGGTCATTCGTGACTCGAACAAGTGCTGTCTCTGTGCTATGATGCATTCTGAACCCTGACTGAAAGACTTCAAACAGATCATTTCTATACAAATAGTCACATAACTGGCTTGAAACTGCCTTTTCCAGAATTTTAGACACAAATGGAAGGTTGGAAATTGGTCTATAATTAGCTAAGGTGTCTGGGTCAAGAGAAGGTTTTTTAAGTAAAGGTTTAATTACTGCGACTTTGAAAACCTGTGGTACATATCCTAAACTTAGGGATAAGTTAATTTGGTCTAGTATTGTCGTACCAATAAGAGAAAAAATATGTTTGAATAGTCGAGTCGGGATGGGGTCTAACATACATGTGGTTGACTTAGCTCTATTAACGAGTGAAGTCAGCTCAGGGAGGTCTATAGGATCAAAACAGTCTAGAGACAAGTCAGAGCCTAGGGAAGTCGCTAAAGCTGAAGAAACACCTACAACCGGCTGGTTGATTTCTTCTCTAATTCTCGCGATTTTACTGTTGAAGAAGCCCATAAAGTCCTCACTACTGAGAGCTGCAGGAATGCACGGCTCAACAGAGTTGTGACTCTTTGTCAGCCTGGCTACAGTGCTGAACAGAAAACGTGGGTTACTTTTGTTATCCTCTATCAACGTTGAATAATAAGCTGTTCTGGCTTTGCGAATGGCTTTTTTATATACTATTAGAATATCTTTCCATTCACGATGAGAGTCTACAGACCTACAAGAGTACCACTTCCTTTCCATTTTACGCACGTTTTGTTTCAACATGCGGATATCTGAATTATACCAGGGAGTTAAGCTCCTGTGGCTAGAAACCCTCCTTTTCAAAGGAGCAACTTCATCTAAAGCTGAATGCAACAAATCAGCAGTGTTACTAGCAAGGAAATCAACATCTGCAGAGGTAGAACCCAGGTCACTGGCCTCGACTACATCACTATTTCGCACTGTCGTAAGATAAGCAATGGCCTCCCTAAATTTAACAATAACTTCATCAGACAAACATCTGCTAAAATAATACCTCCTATTTTGCACTTCAACATCAACAAAATTAAATTCAAACGTTATTAAGTAATGGTCGGATAAAAGGGAGTTTACAGGTGACACCAACAGACCATCAGTTTCAACACCGTAGGTGAGAACGAGATCGAGAGTATGATTAAAACAGTGCGTCGGTTTATCCACTTTTTGTGAGATACCCATTGATTCTAGAAGAGAATCGAAGGCTAATTTAAGATTATCGCTTTCAACATCCATATGAATGTTAAAATCACCCACTATGATGAATTTATCTGTGCTGATCAATAATCCAGAAAGGAAATCTGAAAATTCAGACAAAAACTCCAGATACGCACCAGCAGGGGGCCGGTACACTACCACTAACACAACTGGCTTCTCTGATTTCCGGCTCGGAAATTTCAGACCAAGCATGAGGCTTTCAAATGTATTATAGTTGCACTTAGGTTCAATTTTTGTTTCGAGACCGGAGTTATAAATTGCTGCGACTCCTCCGCCTCGGCCCGTGCTTCTAGGAATGTGATGATTAAAGTAGCCGGGCGGAGTTGATTCATTCAAACTAACATACTCTTCCTCCTGTAACCATGTTTCTGTTAAGCAGACAATATCACTCCTGCTCTCTGTAATTATATCATTTACTAACAGAGACTTAGAGCTTAATGATCGTATATTTAGTAGTCCGCATCTAATTTTTAGGTCTGTAATTGGTACCAAATGTACATTGGTTTTAATTTTTACAAGGTTATCTTGGTTAACGCCTCTATAACGCTGCACCTGGTGAACTTTTGGAGGGCGGGGAACTGCAACCACTTCTATTTTGCTAGGCACCTCTAACTGACTAAGCCTCGCCTCCAGCCCTGTTAAACTACAGCTCTGCATCCTGGCCTGGACCCTGCATTGTCAGGGGGAGTGTCTAATAACATTGGCCAGATTTCTAGACATAAGAGCTGCACCATCCCGGGTGGGATGAATGCCGTCCCTTCTAATCAGACCGGGCTTTCCCCAGAATGTCTCCCAGTTGTCAATAAAGTCCACGTCGTTTTCTGAACACCACTGAGACAACCAGCGGCGGAGCGAGAGCATGCGACTAAACATGTCATCGCTGGTCAGATTGGGGAGGGGGCCAGAAAAACCTACAGAGTCCGACATGGTCTTGGCGAAGTTACACACCGAGACAATATTCATTCTGGTTACTTCCGACTGGCGAAGACGGGAGTCATTAGCTCCGACATTGATGATAACTTTACCATATTTACGATTACCCTTTGCCAGTAGCTTCAAATTTGCTTCTATGTCGCCCGCTCTGGCCCCCGGGATACACCTAACTAAGGTCTCTGGAGTCGGCTTCACATGTCTCACAATAGAGTCTCCAATCACCAGGGTCTGTTTCTCAACAGATGTGTCGCTGAGTGGGGAAAAACGGTTAGACACATGAAGCGGGTGGTGTTCCGTGAGCCCTTTAAGACTACCCTTCCTCCGAACCGTCACCCAGCTGCCCTGCCTGGCCGGCTGCTCGGGAGCTGCAGGGGAGCGGTTACGCTCAGCTGCTACGGGCCGGTCCGCCGCTAGCTTAGCCTGGTTAGCTGAGGAGGCTCTCGGACTATGGTTTAGTTGGCCAAACCGGACCTCTAACTGACTGAGCCTCGCCTCCAGCCCTGCAAATAAGCTACACTTTAAGCACTTACCGTCTTCACTAAAGGAGGCAGAGGAATAACTAAACATTTCACACACTGAGCAGGAAAGAGGTGAAGCGGTGGGAGCCGGAGCGGCCATGCTAAGATGCTAATGGAGGCTAACGGACAGAAAATGTATCGGTGATTGGTGACAGTGAAAGTTACGGAAGAGAAAATGAGCGAGTGTTGAAATAAAGACAGTAATGTACCAGATATAGTGCTATTTTACCAGAAAACAGTCTAAGTTTTAGATAAAAAGTCGGGAGAGATCTGAGCCTGCAAACGCCGTGAGACGGCAGCAGCACAGACCGCAACACCAGGAAGTGACGCGATGCGTGACGCAATACGTTACCCAATCAGCAAGCCCATGGGCACCAACACCAACACCAATGGTTCCAATGGAAAATGAAAAACTAGACTACCTAATAGATCGAAATCCAGGTTCAATGTTCCTTAATCCTGTTGATGAAAATGAAATTATGGAAATCATTAGGAGCTGTAGCAATAAAACATCAACAGATCTTCATGGGATTGACATGGCAATAGTGAAAAAGGTCATAGATGGAATTTTAAAACCTTTCACGCACATCTGTAATCTGTCCTTCCAGTCAGGAAAATTCCCAAATTCAATGAAAACTGCGAAAGTAATACCATTGTTTAAATCTGGGGACAGCCATCTATTTACAAACTACAGACCAGTCTCCTTATTGCCGCAATTCTCCAAGTTACTGGAGAAGCTATTTGCTGCCAGATTAAATAGCTTTGTAGAGAAGCATAATTTGTTATCGGATAGTCAGTATGGGTTCAGAAAAAACAGATCTACTTCACATGCACTTATTGATTTAATAGAAGAAATAACCACACATTTAGACAAAGGGAGGTTCACCATTGGAGTTTTTATTGATTTGAAAAAAGCTTTTGACACCATAGATCATGATATTTTGTTAAAAAAGATGGAGAGATATGGCACTAGGGGGACTGTTTTGAACTGGCTGAGAAGCTATCTAGGTAACAGGAAACAGTCTGTCCAAATCGGCAATCATATTTCCTCAGAAAGAAATATCACTTGTGGTGTGCCTCAAGGGTCAATATTGGGGCCTTTACTCTTTATTTTGTACATAAATGACATCTGTAAAGTTTCAAAAGTTATGAAATTTGTACTTTTCGCCGATGATACCAACATGATTTGTTCTGGTGAGGGCTTGCAGCAGCTTTTACAAGAAATCACGCAGGAAATGAATAAATTGAAAGACTGGTTTGATTATAACAAATTGTCACTTAATCTAGAAAAAACAAAACTAATTTTATTTGGCAGACGTAAAGTTGACATTCCAGTGCAAATAATAATAGATAATATAAGTATCGAAAGAGTGAATCATATCACATTTCTTGGCGTGATAATTGATAAAAAAATCTGCTGGAAAACTCACATTGGCTATGTATGTTCCAAGATTGCAAAGAGTGTGGGTGTTATGAGGCGATCTAGGTTCATACTTAACCAACAGTCTCTACTTATTAGGGCCCGAGCACTTGCAGTGCGAAGGCCCTATTGTATTTGCAGGAATTTTTATTAGGGCCCGAGCACTTGCAGTGCGAAGGCCCTATTGTATCTGTAGGAATTCTTCTTCTTCTTCTTCTTATTGTTCTGACAAAAGGAAGGCCTTTTTGCCCCCCTAAACGTGCCCAAAAAGTCACCAAATTTTGCATGCAAGTCAGGCCTGGCGAAAAATTTGATATTTAATGGTTTACATTAATGGGCGTGGCGAAATGGCTCAACAGCGCCCCCTTGAAAACTTTGTGCCTCAAGCCCCACGATACGGTTTGACGTACATGCACGAAAATCGGTACACACCTGTATCATGGCCCAACTTAAAGAAAAGTCTCTGGGCGTCAAGTCGAGAAACCGAACAGGAAGTCGGCCATTTTGAATTAATCATGTCATTTTGGCGAAATTTATGCCTTCCTTCGGCAGTTAATACGGCCCGAACCGTAACGTGCACCCAGGTGTGTTATACATCAAAATGTGCGTCTCCATCCTCCGACACCACGCATTACTTTTCTCTTTCAAAAGTGGTACCGTGGCGACGCTAGACGCCGAAAAGCGCGCCCACCCTTCATCTGATTGGTTCAGACAGAAAAAACTTTGCGCCTCAAGCCCCACAATACGGTTTGACGTACATGAACGAAAATCGCTACACACCTGTATCATGTCACTACTTAAAGAAAAGTCTCTTGGCGCCATGGCCGAAACAGAACAGGAAGTCGGCCATTTTGAACATTCTGAATTAATCGCGTAATTTTGGAGCAATATATGCCATTCCTTCGAGAATTAATACGGCCCGAACCGTATCGTGAACCCAGATGTGTTATACATCAAAATGTGCGTCTCCATCCTGCGACTACACGCATTACTTTTCTCTTTCAAAAGTGTTACCGTGGCGACGCTAGACGCCAACAAGCGCACCCCCCCTTCATCTGATTGGTCCATATTTGATAGTTCCCCAAAAGGCACCAAATTTGGCACGCAAGCCAGGCCTGGCGATAAATTTGATATTTCATGGTTTGCATTAATGGGCGTGGCAAAATGGCTCAACAGCGCCCCCCGGAAAACTTTGTGCCTCAAGCCCCACAATACGGTTTGACGTACATGCACGAAAATCGCTACACACCTGTATCATGGCACAACTTAAAGAAAAGTCTCTTGGAGCCATGGCCGAAACCGAACAGGAAGTCGGCCATTTTGAAATCTGATTGGTCCATATTTGATAGTTCTCCAAAAGTCACCAAATTTTGCATGCAAGACAGACTTGGCGATACATTTGATATTTCATGGTTTGCATTAATGGGCGTGTCCTAACGGCTCAACAGCACCCCCTAGAATACTTTTCTCTGCCATAACTTTTGAATGGTTTGACGTAGGAAGTTGTGGGTGGTGTCATGGGACTCTGTAATGAGTCCTTAAGCTTCGTTGGCCTTAATTAGCCCCGCCCCTTCTTCTGATTGGTTGTCCCGATTTTCTGCTATATCTTTGGAATGGTTTGACATAGAGAGTCGTGGCTGGTGTCATCAGATTCTTTATGGAGTCCTTGACCTTCATTGGCCTGAATTAGCCCCGCCCCTTCTTCTGATTGGTTGTCCCTTTTTTCTTCTATAACTTTTTAATGGTTTGACATAGGAAGTCGTGGGTGGTGTCATGGGACTCTGTAATGAGTTCTTAAGCTTCGTTGACCTTAATTAGCCCCGCCCCTTCTTCTGATTGGTTGTCCCGATTTTCTGCTATAACTTTTGAATGGTTTGACATAGGAAGTCGTGGGTGGTGTCATTTCTGATATGCTTATGGAGGGCGGTGGCCGTGAGTGCGAGGGCCCGTTCATCGCTGCTTGCAGCTTTAATTATTATTATTATTATTATTATTTTCCTGACAAAGTGAAGGCCTTTTTGCCCCCCTTAACATGCCCAAAAAGTCACCAAATTTTGCACCCTAGTCAGGCCTGGCGAAAAATTTGATATTTAAAGGTTTGCATTAATGGGCGTGGCAAAATGGCTCAACAGCGCCCCCTTGAAAACTTTGTGCCTCAAGCCCCACGATACGGTTTGACGTACATGCACGAAAATCGGTACACACCTGTATCATGGGACAACTTAAACAAAAGTCTCTTGGGGTCATGCCCGAAACCGAACAGGATGTTGGCCATTTTGAATTAGTCGTGTCATTTTGGCGAAATTTATGCCATTCCTTCGAAAGTTAATTCAGCCCGAACCGTAACGTGCCCCCAAGTGTGTTATACATCAAAATGTGCGTCTCCATCCTGCGACAACACGCATTACTTTTCTCTTTCAAAAGTGTTACCGTGGCGACGCTAGACGCCAAAAAGCGCGCCCACCCTTCATCTGATTGGTTCAACAGAAAAAACTTTGTGCCTCAAGCCCCATAATACGGTTTGACGTACATGAACGAAAATCGGTACACACCTGTATCATGTCGCAACTAAAAGAAAAGTCTCTTGGCGCCATGGCCGAAACCGAACAGGAAGTCGGCCATTTTGAACATTCTGAATTAATTGCGTAATTTTGGAGCAATATATGCCATTCCTTCGAGAGTTAATTCAGCCCGAACCGTATCGTGAACCCAGATGTGTTATACATCAAAATGTGCGTCTCCATCCTGCGACTACACGCATTACTTTTCTCTTTCGAAAGTGTTACCGTAGTGACGCTAGACGCCAACAAGCGCACCCCCCCTTCATCTGATTGGTCCATATTTGATAGTTCCCCAAAAGGCACCAAATTTGGCATGCAAGCCAGGCCTGGCGATAAATTTGATATTTCATGGTTTGCATTAATGGGCGTGGCAAAATGGCTCAACAGCGCCCCCCGGAAAACTTTGTGCCTCAAGCCCCACAATACGGTTTGACGTACATGCACGAAAATCGATACACACCTGTATCATGTCGCAACTTAAAGAAAAGTCTCTTGGAGCCATGGCCGAAACCGAACAGGAAGTCAGCCATTTTGAATTAATTGTGTAATTTTGGCGAAATTTATGCCATTCCTTCGGCAGTTAATTCAGCCCGAACCGTAACGTGCACCCAGGTGTGTTATACATCAAAATGTGCGTCTACATCCTGCGACACCACGCATTACTTTTCTTTTTCAAAAGTGTTACCGTGGCGACGCTAGACGCCAAAAGGCGCGCCCCCCCTTCATGTGATTGGTCCATATTTGATAGTTCTCCAAAAGTCACCAAATTTTGCATGCAAGCCAGACTTGGCGATAAATTTCATATTTCATGGTTTGCATTAATGGGCGTGGCCTAACGGCTCAACAGCGCCCCCTAGAATACTTTTATCTGCCATAACTTTTGAATGGTTTGACATAGGAAGTTGTGGGTGGTGTCATGGGACTCTGTAATGAGTCCTTAAGCTTCGTTGGCCTTAATTAGCCCCGCCCCTTCTTCTGATTGGTTGTCCCTTTTTTCTGCTATAACTTTTTAATGGTTTGACTCCCGCTTCCTGATTCAAACGTCTGCCGGCCCCGCCCCCCGACCAATCAGTGGCGAGTAGGGTGATGTCGGCCCCGCCCCCCGACCAATCAGTGGCGAGTAGGGTGATGACGGCCCCGCCCCCCGACCGATCAGCTGTTGTAATGTGGTGACGTCAGAAATAGTCCCGTGCTCAGCCCGGTTAGAACCTCGATAGAATGGTTCCAGAAAAAGTAATAATATAAAATATAGTGTTTTACTAATATTTATACCTTACAAATATTTAAAAAATTAGGAAAAAAATGGTTCCAGGTATTTTATCGCTATTTTGGTCTCTCATAAGCTAGTAAGTCACAGCAAAAGCTAAGCTGACATGTAGCTCAGCCAGATCATTGCGGTCTTTGGTTCCAGAGGTTGAGAGTTCGAGCCTGGACGAATGCTGAATTTTTTGTGAGCAATTTTTGTCACCAAAGTCACCAAATTTTGCATTCAAACCAGGCCTGGTGATACATTTGATATTTCATGGTTTGCATTAATGGGCGTTGCCTAACGGCTCAACAGCGCACCCTAGAATACTTTTCTCTGCCATAACTTTTGAATGGTTTGACATAAAGAGTCGTGGGTGGTGTCATGGGACTCGGTATTGAGTCCTTGACCTTCATTGGCCTGAATTAGCCCCGCCCCTTCTTCTGATTGGTTGTCCCGATTTTCTGCCATAACTTTTGAATGCTTTGACATAGAGAGTCGTGGGTGGTGTCATCAGACTCTGTATGGAGTCCCTGACCTTCATTGGCCTGAATTAGCCCCGCCCCTTCTTCTGATTGGTTGTCCCTTTTTTCTGCTATAACTTTTCAATGGTTTAACATAGGAAGTCGTGGGTGGTGTCATTTCTGATACTTATGGGGGGCGGTGGCCGTGAGTGCGAGGGCCCGTTCATCGCTGCTTGCAGCTTTAATTTTATATTATTCTTTTGTTTTGCCATATTTGAGTTACTGTGTGGAAGTCTGGGGTAATGCATATAAAACCAACCTGTTGCCTCTATATATATTACAAAAAAGAGCCATACGAACAGTTTTCAATGTCAGGTTCAATGATCACACTAATTTACTTTTTCTTAAGGCCTCTGCGTTAAAATGTTTTGATTTGGTCAAATTGAAAACTGCATTAATCATGTACAAAGCTAAAAACTATCTTCTGCCAAGTTTAATTCAAAAATTATTTTATGACAGGGAAGGTGGTAAAAGGTATGACTTAAGAGGAAAACTTAAATTACAACAACAAAGTGTAAGATCAACTCTTAAGAGTATGTGTGTTTCTGTTGGAGGGGTTATTCTGTGGAACAGCCTTGAAGATGAAATTAAACTTAGTCAAAGTGTCAGTCAATTTAAAAGCAAGTACAGAAAAGCAGTCTTTGAATTGTATAAAAGGGAAGAAGAGAGAAACTGATGTAAAGAAATGAAATGATTGAGGGGAAGAGGGTTTAAGGGAGTAACTTTGTGTTATGGTTGTCTTTGTTATATGTGTGTTGGCGGGGGATGGAAATGAATAAGCTTTGCTTCTGCCATCCCCTTTTCAAACAGTGTTTGTTTTTGTTTTGTTATAGTGTCTGTTGTTGGTATTGTTGTTTGTTCTGTTCAATGGTGTCCTGTAACTTTCTGTTCTTGTTTTGTAGTACAAGAGTTGTGGTTTTGTTGGTTTGAAATAAATAAAATGATATTGTGGAACTGCAACGAAATTCATTTCTGCATAAGACCCAATGCGAGAAAGAGATGGTCGACCTTCCTGTGCCGAGCACCAAGAAGAGGATTAGAGGGGTTTTACAAGTCCAAATAATATTATTGCAGTAATACATGTTTGCCCCCAGTTTCGAACAGGGGACCTTTCGCGTGTTAGGCAAACTTGATAACCACTACACTACAGAAACTTGCATGCTTTGAAAATGGCGGGCGTAACGAAAAAAAAATCCTATCTTCAAATCATTCATGTTAGAAATAAATGTGTGATTTCATATAAGTTGTCCTGGTGCGGTAAAATTAAAAATCATCCATCGGTATTACCATGCTGGGTAGAAAATACAAAATGTACCACAAGGGAAGCCAACTGATTACTTTTGAAAGACAGTACTGGATATGCTTAATAACTGCAAATTAGGCTGTCGTCTTGCACATTCAAACATTACTCGTTGTTGGCAGGATTCGAACCTGCGCGGGGAATCCCCAATGGATTTCTAGTCCATCGCCTTAACCACTCAGCCACAACAACCTGTCAGCTGTGTGTATGTGTGTGTGTGTGTGTGTGTGTGTGTGTGTGTGTGAATCTTCAGAAATAGACAATTTAGAGTCTTTATTTTAAAATGGTTGGTTTTACTTTATTTTAAAATGGTTGATTTTACTTTATTAGGTTGAGACATATTTTCATCCTCATTTTGATTAAATGCATTTTCATCAACAGTCAGTGCAGTATGTTCATAGATCATACATCCACTTTCTTGTTTCCAAAAAGCTCTGGATAGATTTCAGTTAATCTCTCACATCTCATGTATGAGAGGATCTCTTAAGTAGCAGAGGATGGTTTCGATCCATCGACCTCTGGGTTATGGGCCCAGCACGCTTCCGCTGCGCCACTCTGCTGTATAACCAGGATGTGACTCCGCCACACAGTGGGGGGGAGGGGGGTAGGGGACTTAAAAGCGGGTCCCCTGGTTCGGACGGTGAGCCGGGTCTCTGGGTGGCTCCAGGTGAGCCGGGTTGTTGAAATTGTTGAGTTGTTGTTGGGGTCTGGTGGTGGAAGCTCCTGAGGTGTGGTGGTGATGCTGCTGGGGTCTGGTGGTGCAGCTAGTGGGGTCTGGTGGTGGAAGCTCCTGGGGTCAGGTGATGGAAGCTCCTGGGGTCAGGTGATGGAAGCTCCTTGGGTCTGGTGATGGAAATTCCTGGGGTCTGGTGGTGGAAGCTCCTGGGGTCTGGTGGTGATGCTGCTGGGGTCTGGTGGTGATGCTGCTGGGGTCTGGTGGTGGAGCTAGTGGTGTCTGGTGGTGGAAGCTCCTGAGGTGTGGTGGTGATGCTGCTGTCGTCTGGTGGTGGAGCTAGTGGTGTCTGGTGGTGGAAGCTCCTGGGGTCAAAGTCCAGAGTGCTAACCATTACACCATGGAACCCTGTTCAGCTTTTATTCTGTTTTTATTGTGGTCCTGAAACCAGAACATGAGTAAAAAACAATATGCGCTTGAGCATCTGACAGAGTGCTGTCCATGGTGCTAGGAGCGTCTGGGTGTTTATGGTACCAGGGCCCTGGTCCTCCAGGCCCAAGGGCTGGCTCTTTCACTCCAGTGGCCGGTCGGTGGGGGGCTTAAAAGCGGGTCCCCGGGTTCGGACGGTGAGCCGGGTCTTAGGGTGGCTCCAGGTGAGCCGGGTTTTTGAGGTTGTTGAGTTGTTGTTAGGGTTTGGTGGTGGAAGCTCCTGAGGTGTGGTGGTGATGCTGCTGGGGTCTGGTGGTGCAGCTAGAGGGGTCTGGTGGTGGAAGCTCCTGGGGTCTGGTGATGGAAGCTCCTGGGGTGTGGTGGTGGAAGCTCCTGGGTTCTGGTGGTGATGCTGCTGGGGTCTGGTGCTGATGCTGCTGGGGTCTGGTGGTGGAAGCTCCTGGGGTCTGGTGGTGGAAGCTCCTGAAGTCTGGTGGTGGAAGCTCCTGGGGTCTGGTGGTGGAAGCTCCTGGGGTCTGGTGGTGGAAGCTCCTGGGGTCTGGTGGTGGAAGCTCCTGGGGTCTGGTGGTGGAAGCTCCTGGGGTCTGGTGCTGATGCTGCTGGGGTCCGGTGGTGGAGCTAGTGGGGTCTGGTGTTGGAAGCTCCTGGGGTCTGGTGGTGGAGCTAGTAGGGTCTGGTGGTGGATGGGGTCTGGTGGTGATGCTGCTGGGGTCTGGTGGTGGAGCTAGTGGGGTCTTGTGGTGGATGGGGTCTGGTGGTAATGCTGCTGGGGTCTGGTGGTGGAGCTAGTAGGGTCTGGTGGTGGATGGGGTCTGGTGGTAATGCTGCTGGGGTCTGGTGGTGGAGCTAGTGGGGTCTGGTGGTGATGCTGCTGGGGTCTGGTGGAAGCTCCTGGGGTCTGGTGGTGGAAGCTCCTGAGGTCTGGTGGTGGAAGCTCCTGGGGTCTGGTGGTGGAAGCTCCTGGGGTCTGGTGGTGATGCTGCTGGGGTATGGTGGTGGAGCTAGTGGGGTCTGGTGTTGGAAGCTCCTGGGGTCTGGTGGTGGAGCTAATGGGGTCTGGTGTTAATGCTGCTGGGGTTTGGTGGTGGAGCTAGTGACTTACATGTTTTGAAAAAGGCGGGCATGACGAAAAGATCCTGTAAAAAATCTATGTAATATGTTTCTTTTTTTCCTGTAAAGTTGGACATTTGAAAGATTAGGTAAATGAGGAATGACTGGCTTTTAATCAGTTGTGGAACTGCAACGAAATTCATTTCTGCATAAGACCCAATGCGAGAAAGAGATGGTCGACCTTCCTGTGCCGAGCACCAAGAAGAGGATTAGAGGGGTTTTCCAAGTCCAAATAATATTATTGCAGTAATACATGTTTCCGCCCAGTTTCGAACAGGGGACCTTTCGCGTGTTAGGCGAACGTGATAACCACTACACTACGGAAACTTGCATGCTTTGAAAATGGCGGGCGTAACGAAAAAAAAATCCTATCTTCAAATCATTCATGTTAGAAATAAATGTGTGATTTCATATAAGTTGTCCTGGTGCGGTAAAATTAAAAATCATCCATCGGTATTACCATGCTGGGTAGAAAATACAAAATGTACCACAAGGGAAGCCAATTGATTACTTTTGAAAGACAGTACTGGATATGATTAATAACTGCAAATTAGGCAGTCGTCTTGCACATTCAAACATTACTCGTTGTTGGCAGGATTCGAACCTGCGCGGGGAATCCCCAATGGATTTCTAGTCCATCGCCTTAACCACTCGGCCACATCAACCTGTCAGCTGTGTGTATGTGTGTGTGTGTATGTGTGTGTGTGTGTGTGTGTGTGTGTGTGTGTGTGTGAATCTTCAGAAATAGACAATTTAGAGTCTTTATTTTAAAATGGTTGGTTTTACTTTATTAGGTTGAGACATATTTTCATCCTCATTTTGATTAAATGCATTTTCATCAACAGTCAGTGCAGTATGTTCATAGATCATACATCCACTTTCTTGTTTCCAAAAAGCTCTGGATAGATTTCAGTTAATCTCTCACATCTCATGTATGAGAGGATCTCTTAAGTAGCAGAGGATGGTTTCGATCCATCGACCTCTGGGTTATGGGCCCAGCACGCTTCCGCTGCGCCACACTGCTGTATAACCAGGATGTGACTCCGCCACACAGTGGGGGGGAGGGGGGTAGGGGACTTAAAAGCGGGTCCCCTGGTTCGGACGGTGAGCCGGGTCTCTGGGTGGCTCCAGGTGAGCCGGGTTGTTGAGGTTGTTGAGTTGTTGTTGGGGTCTGGTGGTGGAAGCTCCTGAGGTGTGGTGGTGATGCTGCTGGGGTCTGGTGGTGCAGCTAGTGGGGTCTGGTGGTGGAAGCTCCTGGGGTCTGGTGATGGAAGCTCCTGGGGTCAGGTGATGGAAGCTCCTTGGGTCTGGTGATGGAAATTCCTGGGGTCTGGTGGTGGAAGCTCCTGAGGTGTGGTGGTGATGCTGCTGTCGTCTGGTGGTGGAGCTAGTGGTGTCTGGTGGTGGAAGCTCCTGGGGTCAAAGTCCAGAGTGCTAACCATTACACCATGGAACCCTGTTCAGCTTTTATTGTGTTTTTATTGTGGTCCTGAAACCAGAACATGAGTAAAAAACAATATGCGCTTGAGCATCTGACAGAGTGCTGTCCATGGTGCTAGGAGCGTCTGGGTGTTTATGGTACCAGGGCCCTGGTCCTCCAGGCCCAAGGGCTGGCTCTTTCACTCCAGTGGCCGGTCGGTGGGGGGCTTAAAAGCGGGTCCCCGGGTTCGGACGGTGAGCCGGGTCTTTGGGTGGCTCCAGGTGAGCCGGGTTTTTGAGGTTGTTGAGTTGTTGTTAGGGTTTGGTGGTGGAAGCTCCTGAGGTGTGGTGGGGATGCTGCTGGGGTCTGGTGGTGCAGCTAGAGGGGTCTGGTGGTGGAAGCTCCTGGGGTCTGGTGATGGAAGCTCCTGGGGTGTGGTGGTGGAAGCTCCTGGGTTCTGGTGGTGATGCTGCTGGGGTCTGGTGCTGATGCTGCTGGGGTCTGGTGGTGGAAGCTCCTGGGGTCTGGTGGTGGAAGCTCCTGAGGTCTGGTGGTGGAAGCTCCTGGGGTCTGGTGGTGGAAGCTCCTGGGGTCTGGTGGTGGAAGCTCCTGGGGTCTGGTGGTGGAAGCTCCTGGGGTCTGGTGCTGATGCTGCTGGGGTCTGGTGGTGGAGCTAGTGGGGTCTGGTGTTGGAAGCTCCTGGGGTCTGGTGGTGGAGCTAGTAGGGTCTGGTGGTGGATGGGGTCTGGTGGTGATGCTGCTGGGGTCTGGTGGTGGAGCTAGTAGGGTCTGGTGGTGGATGGGGTCTGGTGGTAATGCTGCTGGGGTCTGGTGGTGGAGCTAGTGGGGTCTGGCGGTGATGCTGCTGGGGTCTGGTGGAAGCTCCTGGGGTCTGGTGGTGGAAGCTCCTGAGGTCTGGTGGTGGAAGCTCCTGGGGTCTGGTGGTGGAAGCTCCTGGGGTCTGGTGGTGGAAGCTCCTGGGGTCTGGTGGTGAAGCTGCTGGGGTCTGGTGGAAGCTCCTGGGGTCTGGTGGTGGAAGCTCCTGAGGTCTGGTGGTGGAAGCTCCTGGGGTCTGGTGGTGGAAGCTCCTGGGGTCTGGTGGTGATGCTGCTGGGGTATGGTGGTGGAGCTAGTGGGGTCTGGTGTTGGAAGCTCCTGGGGTCTGGTGGTGGAGCTAGTGGGGTCTGGTGTTAATGCTGCTGGGGTTTGGTGGTGGAGCTAGTGACTTACATGTTTTGAAAAAGGCGGGCATGACGAAAAGATCCTGTAAAAAATCTCTGTAATATGTTTCTTTTTTTCCTGTAAAGTTGGACATTTGAAAGATTAGGTAAATGGGGAATGACTGGCTTTTAATCAGTTGTGGAACTGCAACGAAATTCATTTCTGCATAAGACCCAATGCGAGAAAGAGATGGTCGACCTTCCTGTGCCGAGCACCAAGAAGAGGATTAGAGGGGTTTTACAAGTCCAAATAATATTATTGCAGTAATACATGTTTGCCCCCAGTTTCGAACAGGGGACCTTTCGCGTGTTAGGCAAACTTCATAACCACTACACTACAGAAACTTGCATGCTTTGAAAAAGGCGGGCGTAACGAAAAAAAAATCCTATCTTCAAATCATTCATGTTAGAAATAAATGTGTGATTTCATATAAGTTGTCCTGGTGCGGTAAAATTAAAAATCATCCATCGGTATTACCATGCTGGGTAGAAAATACAAAATGTACCACAAGGGAAGCCAACTGATTACTTTTGAAAGACAGTACTGGATATGATTAATAACTGCAAATTAGGCAGTAGTCTTGCACATTCAAACATTACTCGTTGTTGGCAGGATTCGAACCTGCGCGGGGAATCCCCAATGGATTTCTAGTCCATCGCCTTAACCACTCGGCCACAACAACCTGTCAGCTGTGTGTATGTGTGTGTGTGTGTGTGTGTGTGTGTGTGTGTGTGTGTGTGTGAATATTCAGAAATAGACAATTTAGAGTCTTTATTTTAAAATGGTTGGTTTTACTTTATTTTAAAATGGTTGGTTTTACTTTATTAGGTTGAGACATATTTTCATCCTCATTTTGATTAAATGCATTTTCATCAACAGTCAGTGCAGTATGTTCATAGATCATACATCCACTTTCTTGTTTCCAAAAAGCTCTGGATAGATTTCAGTTAATCTCTCACATCTCATGTATGAGAGGATCTCTTAAGTAGCAGAGGATGGTTTCGATCCATCGACCTCTGGGTTATGGGCCCAGCACGCTTCCGCTGCGCCACTCTGCTGTATAACCAGGATGTGACTCCGCCACACAGTGGGGGGGAGGGGGGTAGGGGACTTAAAAGCGGGTCCCCTGGTTCGGACGGTGAGCCGGGTCTCTGGGTGGCTCCAGGTGAGCCGGGTTGTTGAGGTTGTTGAGTTGTTGTTGGGGTCTGGTGGTGGAAGCTCCTGAGGTGTGGTGGTGATGCTGCTGGGGTCTGGTGGTGGAAGCTCCTGGGGTCTGGTGATGGAAGCTCCTGGGGTCAGGTGATGGAAGCTCCTTGGGTCTGGTGATGGAAATTCCTGGGGTCTGGTGGTGGAAGCTCCTGGGGTCTGGTGGTGATGCTGCTGGGGTCTGGTGATGATGCTGCTGGGGTCTGGTGGTGGAGCTAGTGGTGTCTGGTGGTGGAAGCTCCTGAGGTGTGGTGGTGATGCTGCTGTCGTCTGGTGGTGGAGCTAGTGGTGTCTGGTGGTGGAAGCTCCTGGGGTCAAAGTCCAGAGTGCTAACCATTACACCATGGAACCCTGTTCAGCTTTTATTGTGTTTTTATTGTGGTCCTGAAACCAGAACATGAGTAAAAAACAATATGCGCTTGAGCATCTGACAGAGTGCTGTCCATGGTGCTAGGAGCGTCTGGGTGTTTATGGTACCAGGGCCCTGGTCCTCCAGGCCCAAGGGCTGGCTCTTTCACTCCAGTGGCCGGTCGGTGGGGGGCTTAAAAGCGGGTCCCCGGGTTCGGCCGGTGAGCCGGGTCTTTGGGTGGCTCCAGGTGAGCCGGGTTTTTGAGGTTGTTGAGTTGTTGTTAGGGTTTGGTGGTGGAAGCTCCTGAGGTGTGGTGGTGATGCTGCTGGGGTCTGGTGGTGCAGCTAGAGGGGTCTGGTGGTGGAAGCTCTTGGGGTCTGGTGATGGAAGCTCCTGGGGTGTGGTGGTGGAAGCTCCTGGGTTCTGGTGGTGATGCTGCTGGGGTCTGGTGCTGATGCTGCTGGGGTCTGGTGGTGGAAGCTCCTGGGGTCTGGTGGTGGAAGCTCCTGAGGTCTGGTGGTGGAAGCTCCTGGGGTCTGGTGGTGGAAGCTCCTGGGGTCTGGTGGTGGAAGCTCCTGGGGTCTGGTGGTGGAAGCTCCTGGGGTCTGGTGCTGATGCTGCTGGGGTCCGGTGGTGGAGCTAGTGGGGTCTGGTGTTGGAAGCTCCTGGGGTCTGGTGGTGGAGCTAGTAGGGTCTGGTGGTGGATGGTGTCTGGTGGTGATGCTGCTGGGGTCTGGTGGTGGAGCTAGTGGGGTCTTGTGGTGGATGGGGTCTGGTGGTAATGCTGCTGGGGTCTGGTGGTGGAGCTAGTAGGGTCTGGTGGTGGATGGGGTCTGGTGGTAATGCTGCTGGGGTCTGGTGGTGGAGCTAGTGGGGTCTGGTGGTGATGCTGCTGGGGTCTGGTGGAAGCTCCTGGGGTCTGGTGGTGGAAGCTCCTGAGGTCTGGTGGTGGAAGCTCCTGGGGTCTGGTGGTGATGCTGCTGGGGTATGGTGGTGGAGCTAGTGGGGTCTGGTGTTGGAAGCTCCTGGGGTCTGGTGGTGGAGCTAGTGGGGTCTGGTGTTAATGCTGCTGGGGTTTGGTGGTGGAGCTAGTGACTTACATGTTTTGAAAAAGGCGGGCATGACGAAAAGATCCTGTAAAAAATCTCTGTAATATGTTTCTTTTTTTCCTGTAAAGTTGGACATTTGAAAGATTAGGTAAATGAGGAATGACTGGCTTTTAATCAGTTGTGGAACTGCAACGAAATTCATTTCTGCATAAGACCCAATGCGAGAAAGAGATGGTCGACCTTCCTGTGCCGAGCACCAAGAAGAGGATTAGAGGGGTTTTCCAAGTCCAAATAATATTATTGCAGTAATACATGTTTCCGCCCAGTTTCGAACAGGGGACCTTTCGCATGTTAGGCGAACGTGATAACCACTACACTACGAAAACTTGCATGCTTTGAAAATGGCGGGCGTAACGAAAAAAAAATCCTATCTTCAAATCATTCATGTTAGAAATAAATGTGTGATTTCATATAAGTTGTCCTGGTGCGGTAAAATTAAAAATCATCCATCGGTATTACCATGCTGGGTAGAAAATACAAAATGTACCACAAGGGAAGCCAACTGATTACTTTTGAAAGACAGTACTGGATATGATTAATAACTGCAAATTAGGCAGTCATCTTGCACATTCAAACATTACTCGTTGTTGGCAGGATTCGAACCTGCGCGGGGAATCCCCAATGGATTTCTAGTCCATCGCCTTAACCACTCGGCCACAACAACCTGTCAGCTGTGTGTATGTGTGTGTGTGTGTGTGTGAATCTTCAGAAATAGACAATTTAGAGTGTTTATTTTAAAATGGTTGGTTTTACTTTATTTTAAAATGGTTGGTTTTACTTTATTTGGTTGAGACATATTTTCATCCTCATTTTGATTAAATGCATTTTCATCAACAGCATTTTCATCAACAGTCAGCATCAACAGCCAGTATGTTCATAGTTCATAGATCATACATCCACTTTCTTGTTTCCAAAAAGCTCTGGATAGATTTCAGTTAATCTCTCACATCTCATGTATGAGAGGATCTCTTAAGTAGCAGAGGATGGTTTCGATCCATCGACCTCTGGGTTATGGGCCCAGCACGCTTCCGCTGCGCCACTCTGCTGTATAACCAGGATGTGACTCCGCCACACAGTGGGGGGGAGGGGGGTAGGGGACTTAAAAGCGGGTCCCCTGGTTCGGACGGTGAGCCGGGTCTCTGGGTGGCTCCAGGTGAGCCGGGTTGTTGAGGTTGTTGAGTTGTTGTTGGGGTCTGGTGGTGGAAGCTCCTGAGGTGTGGTGGTGATGCTGCTGGGGTCTGGTGGTGCAGCTAGTGGGGTCTGGTGGTGGAAGCTCCTGGGGTCTGGTGATGGAAGCTCCTGGGGTCAGGTGATGGAAGCTCCTTGGGTCTGGTGATGGAAATTCCTGGGGTCTGGTGGTGGAAGCTCCTGGGGTCTGGTGGTGATGCTGCTGGGGTCTGGTGGTGATGCTGCTGGGGTCTGGTGGTGGAGCTAGTGGTGTCTGGTGGTGGAAGCTCCTGAGGTGTGGTGGTGATGCTGCTGTCGTCTGGTGGTGGAGCTAGTGGTGTCTGGTGGTGGAAGCTCCTGGGGTCAAAGTCCAGAGTGCTAACCATTACACCATGGAACCCTGTTCAGCTTTTATTGTGTTTTTATTGTGGTCCTGAAACCAGAACATGAGTAAAAAACAATATGCGCTTGAGCATCTGACAGAGTGCTGTCCATGGTGCTAGGAGCGTCTGGGTGTTTATGGTACCAGGGCCCTGGTCCTCCAGGCCCAAGGGCTGGCTCTTTCACTCCAGTGGCCGGTCGGTGGGGGGCTTAAAAGCGGGTCCCCGGGTTCGGACGGTGAGCCGGGTCTTTGGGTGGCTCCAGGTGAGCCGGGTTTTTGAGGTTGTTGAGTTGTTGTTAGGGTTTGGTGGTGGAAGCTCCTGAGGTGTGGTGGTGATGCTGCTGGGGTCTGGTGGTGCAGCTAGAGGGGTCTGGTGGTGGAAGCTCCTGGGGTCTGGTGATGGAAGCTCCTGGGGTGTGGTGGTGGAATCTCCTGGGTTCTGGTGGTGATGCTGCTGGGGTCTGGTGCTGATGCTGCTGGGGTCTGGTGGTGGAAGCTCCTGGGGTCTGGTGGTGGAAGCTCCTGAGGTCTGGTGGTGGAAGCTCCTGGGGTCTGGTGGTGGAAGCTCCTGGGGTCTGGTGGTGGAAGCTCCTGGGGTCTGGTGGTGGAAGCTCCTGGGGTCTGGTGCTGATGCTGCTGGGGTCTGGTGGTGGAGCTAGTGGGGTCTGGTGTTGGAAGCTCCTGGGGTCTGGTGGTGGAGCTAGTAGGGTCTGGTGGTGGATGGGGTCTGGTGGTGATGCTGCTGGGGTCTGGTGGTGGAGCTAGTGGGGTCTTGTGGTGGATGGGGTCTGGTGGTAATGCTGCTGGGGTCTGGTGGTGGAGCTAGTAGGGTCTGGTGGTGGATGGGGTCTGGTGGTAATGCTGCTGGGGTCTGGTGGTGGAGCTAGTGGGGTCTGGTGGTGATGCTGCTGGGGTCTGGTGGAAGCTCCTGGGGTCTGGTGGTGGAAGCTCCTGAGGTCTGGTGGTGGAAGCTCCTGGGGTCTGGTGGTGGAAGCTCCTGGGGTCTGCTGGTGATGCTGCTGGGGTATGGTGGTGGAGCTAGTGGGGTCTGGTGTTGGAAGCTCCTGGGGTCTGGTGGTGGAGCTAGTGGGGTCTGGTGTTAATGCTGCTGGGGTTTGGTGGTGGAGCTGGTGACTTACATGTTTTGAAAAAGGCGGGCATGACGAAAAGATCCTGTAAAAAATCTCTGTAATATGTTTCTTTTTTTCCTGTAAAGTTGGACATTTGAAAGATTAGGTAAATGGGGAATGACTGGCTTTTAATCAGTTGTGGAACTGCAACGAAATTCATTTCTGCATAAGACCCAATGCGAGAAAGAGATGGTCGAACTTCCTGTGCCGAGCACCAAGAAGAGGATTAGAGGGGTTTTCCAAGTCCAAATAATATTATTGCAGTAATACATGTTTCCGCCCAGTTTCGAACAGGGGACCTTTCGCGTGTTAGGCGAACGTGATAACCACTACACTACGGAAACTTGCATGCTTTGAAAATGGCGGGCGTAACGAAAAAAAAATCCTATCTTCAAATCATTCATGTTAGAAATAAATGTGTGATTTCATATAAGTTGTCCTGGTGCGGTAAAATTAAAAATCATCCATGGGTATTACCATGCTGGGTAGAAAATACAAAATGTACCACAAGGGAAGCCAACTGATTACTTTTGAAAGACAGTACTGGATATGATTAATAACTGCAAATTAGGCTGTCGTCTTGCACATTCAAACATTACTCGTTGTTGGCAGGATTCCAACCTGCGCTGGGAATCCCCAATGGATTTCTAGTCCATCGCCTTAACCACTCGGCCACAACAACCTGTCAGCTGTGTGTGTGTGTGTGTGTGTGAATCTTCAGAAATAGACAAATTCGAGTCTTTATTTTAAAATGGTTGGTTTTACTTTATTTTAAAATGGTTGGTTTTACTTTATTAGGTTGAGACATATTTTCATCCTCATTTTGATTAAATGCATTTTCATCAACAGTCAGTGCAGTATGTTCATAGATCATACATCCACTTTCTTGTTTCCAAAAAGCTCTGGATAGATTTCAGTTAATCTCTCACATCTCATGTATGAGAGGATCTCTTAAGTAGCAGAGGATGGTTTCGATCCATCGACCTCTGGGTTATGGGCCCAGCACGCTTCCGCTGCGCCACTCTGCTGTATAACCAGGATGTGACTCCGCCACACAGTGGGGGGGAGGGGGGTAGGGGACTTAAAAGCGGGTCCCCTGGTTCGGACGGTGAGCCGGGTCTCTGGGTGGCTCCAGGTGAGCCGGGTTGTTGAGGTTGTTGAGTTGTTGTTGGGGTCTGGTGGTGGAAGCTCCTGAGGTGTGGTGGTGATGCTGCTGGGGTCTGGTGGTGCAGCTAGTGGGGTCTGGTGGTGGAAGCTCCTGGGGTCTGGTGATGGAAGCTCCTGGGGTCAGGTGATGGAAGCTCCTTGGGTCTGGTGATGGAAATTCCTGGGGTCTGGTGGTGGAAGCTCCTGGGGTCTGGTGGTGATGCTGCTGGGGTCTGGTGGTGATGCTGCTGGGGTCTGGTGGTGGAGCTAGTGGTGTCTGGTGGTGGAAGCTCCTGAGGTGTGGTGGTGATGCTGCTGTCGTCTGGTGGTGGAGCTAGTGGTGTCTGGTGGTGGAAGCTCCTGGGGTCAAAGTCCAGAGTGCTAACCATTACACCATGGAACCCTGTTCAGCTTTTATTGTGTTTTTATTGTGGTCCTGAAACCAGAACATGAGTAAAAAACAATATGCGCTTGAGCATCTGACAGAGTGCTGTCCATGGTGCTAGGAGCGTCTGGGTGTTTATGGTACCAGGGCCCTGGTCCTCCAGGCCCAAGGGCTGGCTCTTTCACTCCAGTGGCCGGTCGGTGGGGGGCTTAAAAGCGGGTCCCCGGGTTCGGACGGTGAGCCGGGTCTTTGGGTGGCTCCAGGTGAGCCGGGTTTTTGAGGTTGTTGAGTTGTTGTTAGGGTTTGGTGGTGGAAGCTCCTGAGGTGTGGTGGTGATGCTGCTGGGGTCTGGTGGTGCAGCTAGAGGGGTCTGGTGGTGGAAGCTCCTGGGGTCTGGTGATGGAAGCTCCTGGGGTGTGGTGGTGGAAGCTCCTGGGTTCTGGTGGTGATGCTGCTGGGGTCTGGTGCTGATGCTGCTGGGGTCTGGTGGTGGAAGCTCCTGGGGTCTGGTGGTGGAAGCTCCTGAGGTCTGGTGGTGGAAGCTCCTGGGGTCTGGTGGTGGAAGCTCCTGGGGTCTGGTGGTGGAAGCTCCTGGGGTCTGGTGGTGGAAGCTCCTGGGGTCTGGTGCTGATGCTGCTGGGGTCTGGTGGTGGAGCTAGTGGGGTCTGGTGTTGGAAGCTCCTGGGGTCTGGTGGTGGAGCTAGTAGGGTCTGGTGGTGGATGGGGTCTGGTGGTGATGCTGCTGTGGTCTGGTGGTGGAGCTAGTGGGGTCTTGTGGTGGATGGGGTCTGGTGGTAATGCTGCTGGGGTCTGGTGGTGGAGCTAGTAGGGTCTGGTGGTGGATGGGGTCTGGTGGTAATGCTGCTGGGGTCTGGTGGTGGAGCTAGTGGGGTCTGGTGGTTATGCTGCTGGGGTCTGGTGGAAGCTCCTGGGGTCTGGTGGTGGAAGCTCCTGGGGTCTGGTGGTGGAAGCTCCTGGGGTCTGGTGGTGGAAGCTCCTGGGGTCTGGTGGTGATGCTGCTGGGGTATGGTGGTGGAGCTAGTGTGGTCTGGTGTTGGAAGCTCCTGGGGTCTGGTGGTGGAGCTAGTGGGGTCTGGTGTTAATGCTGCTGGGGTTTGGTAGTGGAGCTAGTGACTTACATGTTTTGAAAAAGGCGGGCATGACGAAAAGATCCTGTAAAAAATCTCTGTAATATGCTTCTTTTTTTCCTGTAAAGTTGGACATTTGAAAGATTAGGTAAATGGGGAATGACTGGCTTTTAATCAGTTGTGGAACTGCAACGAAATTCATTTCTGCATAAGACCCAATGCGAGAAAGAGATGGTCGACCTTCCTGTGCCGAGCACCAAGAAGAGGATTAGAGGGGTTTTCCAAGTCCAAATAATATTATTGCAGTAATACATGTTTCCGCCCAGTTTCGAACAGGGGACCTTTCGCGTGTTAGGCGAACGTGATAACCACTACACTACGGAAACTTGCATGCTTTGAAAATGGCGGGCGTAACGAAAAAAAAATCCTATCTTCAAATCATTCATGTTAGAAATAAATGTGTGATTTCATATAAGTTGTCCTGGTGCGGTAAAATTAAAAATCATCCATGGGTATTACCATGCTGGGTAGAAAATACAAAATGTACCACAAGGGAAGCCAACTGATTACTTTTGAAAGACAGTACTGGATATGATTAATAACTGCAAATTAGGCAGTCGTCTTGTTTCAGGTACAAAATGACTGTTTCTCGCTGAGAAAATGCCAAAAAGCGGATTTCTGTCATAACATTGTTTTACCTTCTGATTTTTTAAGGCAAGCTATTGAAAACGTTAGAAAATTGGAAAAAGGAGTCTATGTAGTTGATTTGAGAGACTCATTTCATTATTGGACTCACCAAACCACTTACAGTGTTTCAGGTACAAAATGACTGTTTCTCGCTGAGAAAATGCAAAAAAGCGGATTTCTGTCATAACATTGATTTACCTTCTGATTTTTTAAGGCAAGCTATTGAAAACGTCAGAAAATTGGAGAAAGGAGTCTATGTAGTTGATTTGAGGGACTCATTTCATTATTGGACTCACCAAACCACTTACAGTGTTTCAGGTACAAAATGACCGTTTCTCGCTGAGAAAATGCCAAAAAACGGATTTCTGTAATAACATTGTTTTACCTTCTGATTTTTTAAGGCAAGCTATCGAAAACGTTAGAAAATTGGAAAAAGGAGTCTATGTAGTTGATTTGAGAGACTCATTTCATTATTGGACTCACCAAACCACTTACAGTGTTTCAGGTACAAAATGACCGTTTCTCGCTGAGAAAATGCCAAAAAGCGGATTTCTGTCATAACATTGATTTACCTTCTGATTTTTTAAGGCAAGCTATTGAAAACGTTAGAAAATTGGAGAAGGGTGTCTATGTAGTTGATTTGAGCGACTCATTTCATTATTGGACTCACCAAACCACTTACAGTGTTTCAGGTACAAAATGACTGTTTCTCGCTGAGAAAATGCCAAAAAGCGGATTTCTGTCATAACATTGATTTACCTTCTGATTTTTCAAGGCAAGCTATTGAAAACGTCAGAAAATTGGAGAAATGAGTCTATGTAGTTGATTTGAGAGACTCATTTCATTATTGGACTCACCAAACCACTTACAGTGTTTCAGGTACAAAATGACTGTTTCTCGCTGAGAAAATGCCAAAAAGCGGATTTCTGTCATAACATTGATTTACCTTCTGATTTTTCAAGGCAAGCTATTGAAAACGTCAGAAAATTGGAGAAAGGAGTCTATGTAGTTGATTTGAGAGACTCATTTCATTATTGGACTCACCAAACCACTTACAGTGTTTCAGGTACAAAATGACCGTTTCTCGCTGAGAAAATGCCAAAAAGCGGATTTCTGTAATAACATTGATTTACCTTCTGATTTTTCAAGGCAAGCTATTGAAAACGTCAGAAAATTGGAGAAAGGAGTCTATGTAGTTGATTTGAGAGACTCATTTCATTATTGGACTCACCAAACCACTTACAGTGTTTCAGGTACAAAATGACTGTTTCTCGCTGAGAAAATGCCAAAAAGCGGATTTCTGTCATAACATTGATTTACCTTCTGATTTTTTAAGGCAAGCTATTGAAAACATCAGAAAATTGGAGAAAGGAGTCTATGTAGTTGATTTGAGGGACTCATTTCATTATTGGACTCACCAAACCACTTACAGTGTTTCAGGTACAAAATGACCGTTTCTCGCTGAGAAAATGCCAAAAAGCGGATTTCTGTAATAACATTGTTTTACCTTCTGATTTTTTAAGGCAAGCTATTGAAAACGTCAGAAAATTGGAGAAAGGAGTCTATGTAGTTGATTTGAGGGACTCATTTCATTATTGGACTCACCAAACCACTTACAGTGTTTCAGGTACAAAATGACTGTTTCTCGCTGAGAAAATGCCAAAAAGCGGATTTCTGTCATAACATTGATTTACCTTCTGATTTTTTAAGGCAAGCTATTGAAAACGTCAGAAAATTGGAGAAAGGAGTCTATGTAGTTGATTTGAGGGACTCATTTCATTATTGGACTCACCCAACCACTTACAGTGTTTCAGGTACAAAATGACCGTTTCTCGCTGAGAAAATGCCAAAAAGCGGATTTCTGTCATAACATTGATTTACCTTCTGATTTTTTAAGGCAAGCTATTGAAAACGTCAGAAAATTGGAGAAAGGAGTCTATGTAGTTGATTTGAGGGACTCATTTCATTATTGGACTCACCAAACCACTTACAGTGTTTCAGGTACAAAATGACCGTTTCTCGCTGAGAAAATGCCAAAAAGCGGATTTCTGTCATAACATTGATTTACCTTCTGATTTTTTAAGGCAAGCTATTGAAAACGTTAGAAAATTGGAGAAAGGTGTCTATGTAGTTGATTTGAGCGACTCATTTCATTATTGGACTCACCAAACCACTTACAGTGTTTCAGGTACAAAATGACTGTTTCTCGCTGAGAAAATGCCAAAAAGCGGATTTCTGTCATAACATTGATTTACCTTCTGATTTTTCAAGGCAAGCTATTGAAAACGTCAGAAAATTGGAGAAATGAGTCTATGTAGTTGATTTGAGAGACTCATTTCATTATTGGACTCACCAAACCACTTACAGTGTTTCAGGTACAAAATGACTGTTTCTCGCTGAGAAAATGCCAAAAAGCGGATTTCTGTCATAACATTGATTTACCTTCTGATTTTTCAAGGCAAGCTATTGAAAACGTCAGAAAATTGGAGAAAGGAGTCTATGTAGTTGATTTGAGAGACTCATTTCATTATTGGACTCACCAAACCACTTACAGTGTTTCAGGTACAAAATGACCGTTTCTCGCTGAGAAAATGCCAAAAAGCGGATTTCTGTAATAACATTGATTTACCTTCTGATTTTTCAAGGCAAGCTATTGAAAACGTCAGAAAATTGGAGAAAGGAGTCTATGTAGTTGATTTGAGAGACTCATTTCATTATTGGACTCACCAAACCACTTACAGTGTTTCAGGTACAAAATGACTGTTTCTCGCTGAGAAAATGCCAAAAAGCGGATTTCTGTCATAACATTGATTTACCTTCTGATTTTTTAAGGCAAGCTATTGAAAACATCAGAAAATTGGAGAAAGGAGTCTATGTAGTTGATTTGAGGGACTCATTTCATTATTGGACTCACCAAACCACTTACAGTGTTTCAGGTACAAAATGACCGTTTCTCGCTGAGAAAATGCCAAAAAGCGGATTTCTGTAATAACATTGTTTTACCTTCTGATTTTTTAAGGCAAGCTATTGAAAACGTCAGAAAATTGGAGAAAGGAGTCTATGTAGTTGATTTGAGGGACTCATTTCATTATTGGACTCACCAAACCACTTACAGTGTTTCAGGTAAAAAATGACTGTTTCTCGCTGAGAAAATGCCAAAAAGCGGATTTCTGTCATAACATTGATTTACCTTCTGATTTTTTAAGGCAAGCTATTGAAAACGTCAGAAAATTGGAGAAAGGAGTCTATGTAGTTGATTTGAGGGACTCATTTCATTATTGGACTCTCCAAACCACTTACAGTGTTTCAGGTACAAAATGACTGTTTCTCGCTGAGAAAATGCCAAAAAGCGGATTTCTGTCATAACATTGATTTACCTTCTGATTTTTTAAGGCAAGCTATTGAAAACGTTAGAAAATTGCAGAAAGGTGTCTATGTAGTTGATTTGAGAGACTCATTTCATTATTGGACTCACCAAACCACATACAGTGTTTCAGGTACAAAATGACTGTTTCTCGCTGAGAAAATGCCAAAAAGCGGATTTCTGTCATAACATTTATTTACCTTCTGATTTTTTAAGGCAAGCTATTGAAAACGACAGAAAATTGGAGAAAGGAGTCTATGTAGTTGATTTGAGGGACTGATTTCATTATTGGACTCACCAAACCACTTACAGTGTTTCAGGTACAAAATGACCGTTTCTCGCTGAGAAAATGCCAAAAAGCGGATTTCTGTAATAACATTGTTTTACCTTCTGATTTTTTAAGGCAAGCTATTGAAAACGTCAGAAAATTGGAGAAAGGAGTCTATGTAGTTGATTTGAGGGACTCATTTCATTATTGGACTCACCAAACCACTTACAGTGTTTCAGGTACAAAATGACTTTTTCTCGCTGAGAAAATGCCAAAAAGCGGATTTCTGTCATAACATTGATTTACCTTCTGATTTTTTAAGGCAAGCTATTGAAAACTTCAGAAACTTGGAGAAAGGAGTCTATGTAGTTGATTTGAGGGACTCATTTCATTATTGGACTCACCAAACCACTTACAGTGTTTCAGGTACAAAATGACTGTTTCTCGCTGAGAAAATGCCAAAAAGCGGATTTCTGTCATAACATTGATTTACCTTCTGATTTTTTAAGGCAAGCTATTGAAAACGTTAGAAAATTGCAGAAAGGTGTCTATGTAGTTGATTTGAGAGACTCATTTCATTATTGGACTCACCAAACCACTTACAGTGTTTCAGGTACAAAATGACTGTTTCTCGCTGAGAAAATGCCAAAAAGCGGATTTCTGTCATAACATTGATTTACCTTCTGATTTTTCAAGGCAAGCTATTGAAAACGTCAGAAAATTGGAGAAAGGAGTCTATGTAGTTGATTTGAGAGACTCATTTCATTATTGGACTCACCAAACCACTTACAGTGTTTCAGGTACAAAATGACCGTTTCTCGCTGAGAAAATGCCAAAAAGCGGATTTCTGTCATAACATTGATTTACCTTCTGAATTTTCAAGGCAAGCTATTGAAAACGTAAGAAAATTGCAGAAAGGTGTCTATGTAGTTGATTTGAGAGACTCATTTCATTATTGGACTCACCAAACCACTTACAGTGTTTCAGGTACAAAATGACTGTTTCTCGCTGAGAAAATGCCAAAAAGCGGATTTCTGTCATAACATTGATTTACCTTCTGATTTTTTAAGGCAAGCTATTGAAAACTTCAGAAACTTGGAGAAAGGAGTCTATGTAGTTGATTTGAGGGACTCATTTCATTATTGGACTCACCAAACCACTTACAGTGTTTCAGGTACAAAATGACTGTTTCTCGCTGAGAAAATGCCAAAAAGCGGATTTCTGTCATAACATTGATTTACCTTCTGATTTTTTAAGGCAAGCTATTGAAAACGTTAGAAAATTGCAGAAAGGTGTCTATGTAGTTGATTTGAGAGACTCATTTCATTATTGGACTCACCAAACCACTTACAGTGTTTCAGGTACAAAATGACTGTTTCTCGCTGAGAAAATGCCAAAAAGCGGATTTCTGTCATAACATTGATTTACCTTCTGATTTTTCAAGGCAAGCTATTGAAAACGTCAGAAAATTGGAGAAAGGAGTCTATGTAGTTGATTTGAGAGACTCATTTCATTATTGGACTCACCAAACCACTTACAGTGTTTCAGGTACAAAATGACCGTTTCTCGCTGAGAAAATGCCAAAAAGCGGATTTCTGTCATAACATTGATTTACCTTCTGAATTTTCAAGGCAAGCTATTGAAAACGTCAGAAAATTGGAGAAAGGAGTCTATGTAGTTGATTTGAGAGACTCATTTCATTATATGAATCACCAAACCACTTACAGTGTTTCAGGTACAAAATGACTGTTTCTCGCTGAGAAAATGCCAAAAAGCGGATTTCTGTCATAACATTGATTTACCTTCTGATTTTTTAATGCAAGCTATTGAAAACTTCAGAAACTTGGAGAAAGGAGTCTATGTAGTTGATTTGAGGGACTCATTTCATTATTGGACTCACCAAACCACTTACAGTGTTTCAGGTACAAAATGACTGTTTCTCGCTGAGAAAATGCCAAAAAGCGGATTTCTGTCATAACATTGATTTACCTTCTGATTTTTTAAGGCAAGCTATTGAAAACGTTAGAAAATTGCAGAAAGGTGTCTATGTAGTTGATTTGAGAGACTCATTTCATTATTGGACTCACCAAACCACTTACAGTGTTTCAGGTACAAAATGACTGTTTCTCGCTGAGAAAATGCCAAAAAGCGGATTTCTGTCATAACATTGATTTACCTTCTGATTTTTCAAGGCAAGCTATTGAAAACGTCAGAAAATTGGAGAAAGGAGTCTATGTAGTTGATTTGAGAGACTCATTTCATTATTGGACTCACCAAACCACTTACAGTGCTTCAGGTACAAAATGACCGTTTCTCGCTGAGAAAATGCCAAAAAGCGGATTTCTGTCATAACATTGATTTACCTTCTGAATTTTCAAGTCAAGCTATTGAAAACGTAAGAAAATTGCAGAAAGGTGTCTATGTAGTTGATTTGAGAGACTCATTTCATTATTGGACTCACCAAACCACTTACAGTGTTTCAGGTACAAAATGACTGTTTCTCGCTGAGAAAATGCCAAAAAGCGGATTTCTGTCATAACATTGATTTACCTTCTGATTTTTTAAGGCAAGCTATTGAAAACTTCAGAAACTTGGAGAAAGGAGTCTATGTAGTTGATTTGAGGGACTCATTTCATTATTGGACTCACCAAACCACTTACAGTGTTTCAGGTACAAAATGACTGTTTCTCGCTGAGAAAATGCCAAAAAGCGGAATTCTGTCATAACATTGATTTACCTTCTGATTTTTTAAGGCAAGCTATTGAAAACGTTAGAAAATTGCAGAAAGGTGTCTATGTAGTTGATTTGAGAGACTCATTTCATTATTGGACTCACCAAACCACTTACAGTGTTTCAGGTACAAAATGACTGTTTCTCGCTGAGAAAATGCCAAAAAGCGGATTTCTGTCATAACATTGATTTACCTTCTGATTTTTCAAGGCAAGCTATTGAAAACGTCAGAAAATTGGAGAAAGGAGTCTATGTAGTTGATTTGAGAGACTCATTTCATTATTGGACTCACCAAACCACTTACAGTGTTTCAGGTACAAAATGACCGTTTCTCGCTGAGAAAATGCCAAAAAGCGGATTTCTGTCATAACATTGATTTACCTTCTGAATTTTCAAGGCAAGCTATTGAAAACGTCAGAAAATTGGAGAAAGGAGTCTATGTAGTTGATTTGAGAGACTCATTTCATTATTGGACTCACCAAACCACTTACAGTGTTTCAGGTACAAAATGGCTGTTTCTCGCTGAGAAAATGCCAAAAAGCGGATTTCTGTAATAACATTGTTTTACCTTCTGATTTTTTAAGGCAAGCTATTGAAAACGTTGGAAAATTGGAGAAAGGAGTCTATGTAGTTGATTTGAGGGACTCATTTCATTATTGGACCCACCAAACCACTTACAGTGTTTCAGGTACAAAATGACCGTTTCTCGCTGAGAAAATGCCAAAAAGCGGATTTCTGTAATAACATTGTTTTACCTTCTGATTTTTTAAGGCAAGCTATTGAAAACGTCAGAAAATTGGAGAAAGGAGTCTATGTAGTTGATTTGAGGGACTCATTTCATTATTGGACTCACCAAACCACTTACAGTGTTTCAGGTACAAAATGACTGTTTCTCGCTGAGAAAATGCCAAAAAGCGGATTTCTGTAATAACATTGTTTTACCTTCTGATTTTTTAAGGCAAGCTATTGAAAACGTCAGAAAATTGGAGAAAGGAGTCTATGTAGTTGATTTGAGAGACTCATTTCATTATTGGACTCACCAAACCACTTACAGTGTTTCAGGTACAAAATGACTCTTTCTCGCTGAGAAACTGCCAAAAAGCGGATTTCTGTCATAACATTGATTTACCTTCTGATTTTTTAAGGCAAGCTATTGAAAACGTCAGAAAATTGGAGAAAGGAGTCTATGTAGTTGATTTGAGAGACTCATTTCATTATTGGACTCACCAAACCACTTACAGTGTTTCAGGTACAAAATGACTGTTTCTCGCTGAGAAAATGCCAAAAAGCGGATTTCTGTCATAACATTGATTTACCTTCTGATTTTTTAAGGCAAGCTATTGAAATCGTTAGAAAATTGGAGAAAGGTGTCTATGTAGTTGATTTGAGAGACTCATTTCATTATTGGACTCACCAAACCACTTACAGTGTTTCAGGTACAAAATGACTGTTTCTCGCTGAGAAAATGCCAAAAAGCGGATTTCTGTAATAACATTGTTTTACCTTCTGATTTTTTAAGGCAAGCTATTGAAAACGTCAGAAAATTGGAGAAAGGAGTCTATGTAGTTGATTTGAGAGACTCATTTCATTATTGGACTCACCAAACCACTTACAGTGTTTCAGGTACAAAATGACTGTTTCTCGCTGAGAAAATGGCAAAAAGCGGATTTCTGTAATAACATTGTTTTACCTTCTGATTTTTTAAGGCAAGCTATTGAAAACGTTAGAAAATTGGAAAAACTAGTCTATGTAGTTGATTTGAGAGACTCATTTCATTATTGGACTCACCAAACCACTTACAGTGTTTCAGGTACAAAATGACTGTTTCTCGCTGAGAAAATGCCAAAAAGCGGATTTCTGTCATAACATTGATTTACCTTCTGATTTTTCAAGGCAAGCTATTGAAAACGTCAGAAAATTGGAGAAAGGAGTCTATGTAGTTGATTTGAGAGACTCATTTCATTATTGGACTCACCAAACCACTTACAGTGTTTCAGGTACAAAATGACTGTTTCTCGCTGAGAAACTGCCAAAAAGCGGATTTCTGTCATAACATTGATTTACCTTCTGATTTTTTAAGGCAAGCTATGGAAAACGTCAGAAAATTGGAGAAAGGAGTCTATGTAGTTGATTTGAGAGACTCATTTCATTATTGGACTCACCAAACCACTTACAGTGTTTCAGGTACAAAATGGCTGTTTCTCGCTGAGAAAATGCCAAAAAGCGGATTTCTGTAATAACATTGTTTTACCTTCTGATTTTTTAAGGCAAGCTATTGAAAACGTTGGAAAATTGGAGAAAGGAGTCTATGTAGTTGATTTGAGGGACTCATTTCATTATTGGACCCACCAAACCACTTACAGTGTTTCAGGTACAAAATGACCGTTTCTCGCTGAGAAAATGCCAAAAAGCGGATTTCTGTAATAACATTGTTTTACCTTCTGATTTTTTAAGGCAAGCTATTGAAAACGTCAGAAAATTGGAGAAAGGAGTCTATGTAGTTGATTTGAGGGACTCATTTCATTATTGGACTCACCAAACCACTTACAGTGTTTCAGGTACAAAATGACTGTTTCTCGCTGAGAAAATGCCAAAAAGCGGATTTCTGTAATAACATTGTTTTACCTTCTGATTTTTTAAGGCAAGCTATTGAAAACGTCAGAAAATTGGAGAAAGGAGTCTATGTAGTTGATTTGAGAGACTCATTTCATTATTGGACTCACCAAACCACTTACAGTGTTTCAGGTACAAAATGACTCTTTCTCGCTGAGAAACTGCCAAAAAGCGGATTTCTGTCATAACATTGATTTACCTTCTGATTTTTTAAGGCAAGCTATTGAAAACGTCAGAAAATTGGAGAAAGGAGTCTATGTAGTTGATTTGAGAGACTCATTTCATTATTGGACTCACCAAACCACTTACAGTGTTTCAGGTACAAAATGACTGTTTCTCGCTGAGAAAATGCCAAAAAGCGGATTTCTGTCATAACATTGATTTACCTTCTGATTTTTTAAGGCAAGCTATTGAAATCGTTAGAAAATTGGAGAAAGGTGTCTATGTAGTTGATTTGAGAGACTCATTTCATTATTGGACTCACCAAACCACTTACAGTGTTTCAGGTACAAAATGACTGTTTCTCGCTGAGAAAATGCCAAAAAGCGGATTTCTGTAATAACATTGTTTTACCTTCTGATTTTTTAAGGCAAGCTATTGAAAACGTCAGAAAATTGGAGAAAGGAGTCTATGTAGTTGATTTGAGAGACTCATTTCATTATTGGACTCACCAAACCACTTACAGTGTTTCAGGTACAAAATGACTGTTTCTCGCTGAGAAAATGGCAAAAAGCGGATTTCTGTAATAACATTGTTTTACCTTCTGATTTTTTAAGGCAAGCTATTGAAAACGTTAGAAAATTGGAAAAACTAGTCTATGTAGTTGATTTGAGAGACTCATTTCATTATTGGACTCACCAAACCACTTACAGTGTTTCAGGTACAAAATGACTGTTTCTCGCTGAGAAAATGCCAAAAAGCGGATTTCTGTCATAACATTGATTTACCTTCTGATTTTTCAAGGCAAGCTATTGAAAACGTCAGAAAATTGGAGAAAGGAGTCTATGTAGTTGATTTGAGAGACTCATTTCATTATTGGACTCACCAAACCACTTACAGTGTTTCAGGTACAAAATGACTGTTTCTCGCTGAGAAACTGCCAAAAAGCGGATTTCTGTCATAACATTGATTTACCTTCTGATTTTTTAAGGCAAGCTATGGAAAACGTCAGAAAATTGGAGAAAGGAGTCTATGTAGTTGATTTGAGAGACTCATTTCAGTATTGGACTCACCAAACCACTTACAGTGTTTCAGGTACAAAATGACTGTTTCTCGCTGAGAAAATGGCAAAAAGCGGATTTCTGTAATAACATTGTTTTACCTTCTGATTTTTTAAGGCAAGCTATTGAAAACGTTAGAAAATTGGAAAAACTAGTCTATGTAGTTGATTTGAGAGACTCATTTCATTATTGGACTCACCAAACCACTTACAGTGTTTCAGGTACAAAATGACTGTTTCTCGCTGAGAAAATGCCAAAAAGCGGATTTCTGTCATAACATTGATTTACCTTCTGATTTTTCAAGGCAAGCTATTGAAAACGTCAGAAAATTGGAGAAAGGAGTCTATGTAGTTGATTTGAGAGACTCATTTCATTATTGGACTCACCAAACCACTTACAGTGTTTCAGGTACAAAATGACTGTTTCTCGCTGAGAAAATGCCAAAAAGCGGATTTCTGTCATAACATTGATTTACCTTCTGATTTTTCAAGGCAAGCTATTGAAAACGTTAGAAAATTGGAGAAAGGTGTCTATGTAGTTGATTTGAGAGACTCATTTCATTATTGGACTCACCAAACCACTTACAGTGTTTCAGGTACAAAATGACTGTTTCTCGCTGAGAAAATGCCAAAAAGCGGATTTCTGTCATGACATTGATTTACCTTCTGATTTTTCAAGGCAAGCTATTGAAAACGTCGGAAAATTGGAGAAAGGAGTCTAAGTAGTTGATTTGAGAGACTCATTTCATTATTGGACTCACCAAACCACTTACAGTGTTTCAGGTACAAAATGACTGTTTCTCGCCTAGAAAATGCCAAAAAGCGGATTTCTGTAATAACATTGTTTTACCTTCTGAATTTTTAAGGCAACCTATTGAAAACGTCAGAAAATTGGAGAAAGGAGTCTAAGTAGTTGATTTGAGAGACTCATTTCATTATTGGACTCACCAAACCACTTACAGTGTTTCAGGTACAAAATGACCGTTTCTCGCTGAGAAAATGCCAAAAAGCGGATTTCTGTAATAACATTGTTTTACCTTCTGATTTTTTAAGGCAAGCTATTGAAAACGTTGGAAAATTGGAGAAAGGAGTCTATGTAGTTGATTTGAGAGACTCATTTCATTATTGGACTCACCAAACCACTTACAGTGTTTCAGGTACAAAATGACTGTTTCTCGCTGAGAAAATGCCAAAAAGCGGATTTCTGTAATAACATTGTTTTACCTTCTGATTTTTTAAGGCAAGGCAAGGTGAAAACGTCAGAAAATTGGAGAAAGGAGTCTATGTAGTTGATTTGAGAGACTCATTTCATTATTGGACTCACCAAACCACTTACAGTGTTTCAGGTACAAAATGACTGTTTCTCGCTGAGAAACTGCCAAAAAGCGGATTTCTGTCATAACATTGATTTACCTTCATATTTTTTAAGGCAAGCTATTCAAAACGTCAGAAAATTGGAGAAAGGAGTCTATGTAGTTGATTTGAGAGACTCATTTCATTATTGGACTCACCAAACCACTTACAGTGTTTCAGGTACAAAATGACTGTTTCTCGCTGAGAAAATGCCAAAAAGCGGATTTCTGTCATAACATTGATTTACCTTCTGATTTTTTAAGGCAAGCTATTGAAAACGTTAGAAAATAGGAGAAAGGTGTCTATGTAGTTTATTTGAGAGACTAATTTCATTATTGGACTCACCAAACCACTTACAGTGTTTCAGGTACAAAATGACTGTTTCTCGCTGAGAAAATGCCAAAAAGCGGATTTCTGTCATAACATTGATTTACCTTCTGATTTTTTAAGGCAAGCTATTCAAAACGTCAGAAAATTGGAGAAAGGAGTCTATGTAGTTGATTTGAGAGACTCATTTCATTATTGGACTCACCAAACCACTTACAGTGTTTCAGGTACAAAATGACTGTTTCTCGCTGAGAAACTGCCAAAAAGCGGATTTCTGTCATAACATTGATTTACCTTCTGATTTTTTAAAGGCAAGCTATTGAAAACGTCAGAAAATTGGAGGAAGGAGTCTATGTAGTTGATTTGAGAGACTCATTTCATTATTGGACTCACCAAACCACCTACAGTGTTTCAGGTACAAAATGACTGTTTCTCGCTGAGAAAATGCCAAAAAGCGGATTTCTGTCATAACATTGATTTACCTTCTGATTTTTTAAGGCAAGCTATTGAAAACGTCAGAAAATTGGAGAAAGGAGTCTATGTAGTTGATTTGAGGGACTCATTTCATTATTGGACTCACCAAACCACTTACAGTGTTTCAGGTACAAAATGACCGTTTCTCGCTGAGAAAATGCCAAAAAGCGGATTTCTGTAATAACATGGTTTTACCTTCTGATTTTTTAAGGCAAGCTATTGAAAACATCAGAAAATTGGAGAAAGGAGTCTATGTAGTTGATTTGAGCGACTCATTTCATTATTGGACTCACCAAACCACTTACAGTGTTTCAGGTACAAAATGACCGTTTCTCGCTGAGAAAATGCCAAAAAGCGGATTTCTGTAATAACATTGTTTTACCTTCTGATTTTTTAAGGCAAGCTTATAAAAACGTCAGAAAATTGGAGAAAGGAGTCTATGTAGTTGATTTGAGGGACTCATTTCATTATTGGACTCACCAAACCACTTACAGTGTTTCAGGTACAAAATGACTGTTTTTCGCTGAGAAAATGCCAAAAAGCGGATTTCTGTCATAACATTGATTTACCTTCTGATTTTTTAAGGCAAGCTATTGAAAACGTTAGAAAATTGGAGAAAGGTGTCTATGTAGTTGATTTGAGGGACTCATTTCATTATTGGACTCACCAAACCACTTACAGTGTTTCAGGTACAAAATGACTGTTTCTCGCTGAGAAAATGCCAAAAAGCGGATTTCTGTCATAACATTGATTTACCTTCTGATTTTTTAAGGCAAGCTATTCAAAACGTCAGAAAATTGGAGAAAGGAGTCCATGTAGTTGATTTGAGAGACTCATTTCATTATTGGACTCACCAAACCACTTACAGTGTTTCAGGTACAAAATGACTGTTTCTCGCTGAGAAAATGCCAAAAAGCGGATTTCTGTAATAACATTGTTTTACCTTCTGATTTTTTAAGGCAAGCTATTGAAAACGTTGGAAAATTGGAGAAAGGAGTCTATGTAGTTGATTTGAGAGACTCATTTCATTATTGGACTCACCAAACCACTTACAGTTTTTCAGGTACAAAAGGACTGTTTCTCGCTGAGAAAATGCCAAAAAGCGGATTTCTGTCATAACATTGATTTACCTTCTGATTTTTTAAGGCAAGCTATTGAAAACGTCAGAAAATTAGAGAAAGGAGTCTATGTAGTTGATTTGAGGGACTCATTTCATTATTGGACTCACTTACAGTGTTTCATGTACAAAATGACCGTTTCTCGCTGAGAAAATGCCAAAAAGCGGATTTCTGTAATAACATTGTTTTACCTTCTGATTTTTTAAGGCAAGCTATTGAAAACGTCAGAAAATTGGAGAAAGGAGTCTATGTAGTTGATTTGAGGGACTCATTTCATTATTGGACTCACCAAACCACTTACAGTGTTTCAGGTACAAAATGACTGTTTCTCGCTGAGAAAATGCCAAAAAGCGGATTTCTGTAATAACATTGTTTTACCTTCTGATTTTTTAAGGCAAGCTATTGAAAACGTCAGAAAATTGGAGAAAGGAGTCTATGTAGTTGATTTGAGGGACTCATTTCATTATTGGACTCACCAAACCACTTACAGTGTTTCAGGTACAAAATGACTGTTTCTCGCTGAGAAAATGCCAAAAAGCGGATTTCTGTAATAACATTGTTTTACCTTCTGATTTTTTAAGGCAAGGCAAGGTGAAAACGTCAGAAAATTGGAGAAAGGAGTCTATGTAGTTGATTTGAGAGACTCATTTCATTATTGGACTCACCAAACCACTTACAGTGTTTCAGGTACAAAATGACTGTTTCTCGCTGAGAAACTGCCAAAAAGCGGATTTCTGTCATAACATTGATTTACCTTCTTATTTTTTAAGGCAAGCTATTGAAAACGTCAGAAAATTGGAGAAAGGAGTCTATGTAGTTGATTTGAGAGACTCATTTCATTATTGGACTCACCAAACCACTTACAGTGTTTCAGGTACAAAATGGCTGTTTCTCGCTGAGAAAATGCCAAAAAGCGGATTTCTGTAATAACATTGTTTTACCTTCTGATTTTTTAAGGCAAGCTATTGAAAACGTTGGAAAATTGGAGAAAGGAGTCTATGTAGTTGATTTGAGGGACTCATTTCATTATTGGACCCACCAAACCACTTACAGTGTTTCAGGTACAAAATGACCGTTTCTCGCTGAGAAAATGCCAAAAAGCGGATTTCTGTAATAACATTGTTTTACCTTCTGATTTTTTAAGGCAAGCTATTGAAAACGTCAGAAAATTGGAGAAAGGAGTCTATGTAGTTGATTTGAGGGACTCATTTCCATATTGGACTCACCAAACCACTTACAGTGTTTCAGGTACAAAATGACTGTTTCTCGCTGAGAAAATGCCAAAAAGCGGATTTCTGTAATAACATTGTTTTACCTTCTGATTTTTTAAGGCAAGCTATTGAAAACGTCAGAAAATTGGAGAAAGGAGTCTATGTAGTTGATTTGAGAGACTCATTTCATTATTGGACTCACCAAACCACTTACAATGTTTCAGGTACAAAATGACTCTTTCTCGCTGAGAAACTGCCAAAAAGCGGATTTCTGTCATAACATTGATTTACCTTCTGATTTTTTAAGGCAAGCTATTGAAAACGTCAGAAAATTGGAGAAAGGAGTCTATGTAGTTGATTTGAGAGACTCATTTCATTATTGGACTCACCAAACCACTTACAGTGTTTCAGGTACAAAATGACTGTTTCTCGCTGAGAAAATGCCAAAAAGCGGATTTCTGTCATAACATTGATTTACCTTCTGATTTTTTAAGGCAAGCTATTGAAAACGTTAGAAAATTGGAGAAAGGTGTCTATGTAGTTGATTTGAGAGACTCATTTCATTATTGGACTCACCAAACCACTTACAGTGTTTCAGGTACAAAATGACTGTTTCTCGCTGAGAAAATGCCAAAAAGCGGATTTCTGTAATAACATTGTTTTACCTTCTGATTTTTTAAGGCAAGCTATTGAAAACGTCAGAAAATTGGAGAAAGGAGTCTATGTAGTTGATTTGAGAGACTCATTTCATTATTGGACTCACCAAACCACTTACAGTGTTTCAGGTACAAAATGACTCTTTCTCGCTGAGAAACTGCCAAAAAGCGGATTTCTGTCATAACATTGATTTACCTTCTGATTTTTTAAGGCAAGCTATTGAAAACGTCAGAAAATTGGAGAAAGGAGTCTATGTAGTTGATTTGAGAGACTCATTTCATTATTGGACTCACCAAACCACTTACAGTGTTTCAGGTACAAAATGACTGTTTCTCGCTGAGAAAATGCCAAAAAGCGGATTTCTGTCATAACATTGATTTACCTTCTGATTTTTTAAGGCAAGCTATTGAAAACGTTAGAAAATTGGAGAAAGGTGTCTATGTAGTTGATTTGAGAGACTCATTTCATTATTGGACTCACCAAACCACTTACAGTGTTTCAGGTACAAAATGACCGTTTCTCGCTGAGAAAATGCCAAAAAGCGGATTTCTGTAATAACATGGTTTTACCTTCTGATTTTTTAAGGCAAGCTATTGAAAACATCAGAAAATTGGAGAAAGGAGTCTATGTAGTTGATTTGAGCGACTCATTTCATTATTGGACTCACCAAACCACTTACAGTGTTTCAGGTAAAAAATGACAGTTTCTCGCTGAGAAAATGCCAAAAAGCGGATTTCTGTAATAACATTGTTTTACCTTCTGATTTTTTAAGGCAAGCTATTGAAAACGTCAGAAAATTGGAGAAAGGAGTCTATGTAGTTGATTTGAGGGACTCATTTCATTATTGGACTCACCAAACCACTTACAGTGTTTCAGGTACAAAATGACTGTTTCTCGCTGAGAAAATGCCAAAAAGCGGATTTCTGTAATAACATTGTTTTACCTTCTGATTTTTTAAGGCAAGGCAAGGTGAAAACGTCAGAAAATTGGAGAAAGGAGTCTATGTAGTTGATTTGAGAGACTCATTTCATTATTGGACTCACCAAACCACTTACAGTGTTTCAGGTACAAAATGACTGTTTCTCGCTGAGAAACTGCCAAAAAGCGGATTTCTGTCATAACATTGATTTACCTTCTTATTTTTTAAGGCAAGCTATTGAAAACGTCAGAAAATTGGAGAAAGGAGTCTATGTAGTTGATTTGAGAGACTCATTTCATTATTGGACTCACCAAACCACTTACAGTGTTTCAGGTACAAAATGGCTGTTTCTCGCTGAGAAAATGCCAAAAAGCGGATTTCTGTAATAACATTGTTTTACCTTCTGATTTTTTAAGGCAAGCTATTGAAAACGTTGGAAAATTGGAGAAAGGAGTCTATGTAGTTGATTTGAGGGACTCATTTCATTATTGGACCCACCAAACCACTTACAGTGTTTCAGGTACAAAATGACCGTTTCTCGCTGAGAAAATGCCAAAAAGCGGATTTCTGTAATAACATTGTTTTACCTTCTGATTTTTTAAGGCAAGCTATTGAAAACGTCAGAAAATTGGAGAAAGGAGTCTATGTAGTTGATTTGAGGGACTCATTTCATTATTGGACTCACCAAACCACTTACAGTGTTTCAGGTACAAAATGACTGTTTCTCGCTGAGAAACTGCCAAAAAGCGGATTTCTGTCATAACATTGATTTACCTTCTTATTTTTTAAGGCAAGCTATTGAAAACGTCAGAAAATTGGAGAAAGGAGTCTATGTAGTTGATTTGAGAGACTCATTTCATTATTGGACTCACCAAACCACTTACAGTGTTTCAGGTACAAAATGGCTGTTTCTCGCTGAGAAAATGCCAAAAAGCGGATTTCTGTAATAACATTGTTTTACCTTCTGATTTTTTAAGGCAAGCTATTGAAAACGTTGGAAAATTGGAGAAAGGAGTCTATGTAGTTGATTTGAGGGACTCATTTCATTATTGGACCCACCAAACCACTTACAGTGTTTCAGGTACAAAATGACCGTTTCTCGCTGAGAAAATGCCAAAAAGCGGATTTCTGTAATAACATTGTTTTACCTTCTGATTTTTTAAGGCAAGGCAAGGTGAAAACGTCAGAAAATTGGAGAAAGGAGTCTATGTAGTTGATTTGAGAGACTCATTTCATTATTGGACTCACCAAACCACTTACAGTGTTTCAGGTACAAAATGACTGTTTCTCGCTGAGAAACTGCCAAAAAGCGGATTTCTGTCATAACATTGATTTACCTTCTTATTTTTTAAGGCAAGCTATTGAAAACGTCAGAAAATTGGAGAAAGGAGTCTATGTAGTTGATTTGAGAGACTCATTTCATTATTGGACTCACCAAACCACTTACAGTGTTTCAGGTACAAAATGGCTGTTTCTCGCTGAGAAAATGCCAAAAAGCGGATTTCTGTAATAACATTGTTTTACCTTCTGATTTTTTAAGGCAAGCTATTGAAAACGTTGGAAAATTGGAGAAAGGAGTCTATGTAGTTGATTTGAGGGACTCATTTCATTATTGGACCCACCAAACCACTTACAGTGTTTCAGGTACAAAATGACCGTTTCTCGCTGAGAAAATGCCAAAAAGCGGATTTCTGTAATAACATTGTTTTACCTTCTGATTTTTTAAGGCAAGCTATTGAAAACGTCAGAAAATTGGAGAAAGGAGTCTATGTAGTTGATTTGAGGGACTCATTTCATTATTGGACTCACCAAACCACTTACAGTGTTTCAGGTACAAAATGACTGTTTCTCGTTGAGAAAATGCCAAAAAGCGGATTTCTGTAATAACATTGTTTTACCTTCTGATTTTTTAAGGCAAGCTATTGAAAACGTCAGAAAATTGGAGAAAGGAGTCTATGTAGTTGATTTGAGAGACTCATTTCATTATTGGACTCACCAAACCACTTACAATGTTTCAGGTACAAAATGACTCTTTCTCGCTGAGAAATTGCCAAAAAGCGGATTTCTGTCATAACATTGATTTACCTTCTGATTTTTTAAGGCAAGCTATTGAAAACGTCAGAAAATTGGAGAAAGGAGTCTATGTAGTTGATTTGAGAGACTCATTTCATTATTGGACTCACCAAACCACTTACAGTGTTTCAGGTACAAAATGACTCTTTCTCGCTGAGAAACTGCCAAAAAGCGGATTTCTGTCATAACATTGATTTACCTTCTGATTTTTTAAGGCAAGCTATTGAAAACGTCAGAAAATTGGAGAAAGGAGTCTATGTAGTTGATTTGAGAGACTCATTTCATTATTGGACTCACCAAACCACTTACAGTGTTTCAGGTACAAAATGACTGTTTCTCGCTGAGAAAATGCCAAAAAGCGGATTTCTGTCATAACATTGATTTACCTTCTGATTTTTTAAGGCAAGCTATTGAAAACGTTAGAAAATTGGAGAAAGGTGTCTATGTAGTTGATTTGAGAGACTCATTTCATTATTGGACTCACCAAACCACTTACAGTGTTTCAGGTACAAAATGACTGTTTCTCGCTGAGAAAATGCCAAAAAGCGGATTTCTGTCATAACATTGTTTTACCTTCTGATTTTTTAAGGCAAGCTATTGAAAACGTCAGAAAATTGGAGAAAGGAGTCTATGTAGTTGATTTGAGGGACTCATTTCATTATTGGACTCACCAAACCACTTACAGTGTTTCAGGTACAAAATGACTGTTTCTCGCTGAGAAAATGCCAAAAAGCGGATTTCTGTAATAACATTGTTTTACCTTCTGATTTTTTAAGGCAAGGCAAGGTGAAAACGTCAGAAAATTGGAGAAAGGAGTCTATGTAGTTGATTTGAGAGACTCATTTCATTATTGGACTCACCAAACCACTTACAGTGTTTCAGGTACAAAATGACTGTTTCTCGCTGAGAAACTGCCAAAAAGCGGATTTCTGTCATAACATTGATTTACCTTCTTATTTTTTAAGGCAAGCTATTGAAAACGTCAGAAAATTGGAGAAAGGAGTCTATGTAGTTGATTTGAGAGACTCATTTCATTATTGGACTCACCAAACCACTTACAGTGTTTCAGGTACAAAATGGCTGTTTCTCGCTGAGAAAATGCCAAAAAGCGGATTTCTGTAATAACATTGTTTTACCTTCTGATTTTTTAAGGCAAGCTATTGAAAACGTTGGAAAATTGGAGAAAGGAGTCTATGTAGTTGATTTGAGGGACTCATTTCATTATTGGACCCACCAAACCACTTACAGTGTTTCAGGTACAAAATGACCGTTTCTCGCTGAGAAAATGCCAAAAAGCGGATTTCTGTAATAACATTGTTTTACCTTCTGATTTTTTAAGGCAAGCTATTGAAAACGTCAGAAAATTGGAGAAAGGAGTCTATGTAGTTGATTTGAGGGACTCATTTCATTATTGGACTCACCAAACCACTTACAGTGTTTCAGGTACAAAATGACTCTTTCTCGCTGAGAAACTGCCAAAAAGAGGATTTCTGTCATAACATTGATTTACCTTCTGATTTTTTAAGGCAAGCTATTGAAAACGTCAGAAAATTGGAGAAAGGAGTCTATGTAGTTGATTTGAGAGACTCATTTCATTATTGGACTCACCAAACCACTTACAGTGTTTCAGGTACAAAATGACTGTTTCTCGCTGAGAAAATGCCAAAAAGCGGATTTCTGTCATAACATTGATTTACCTTCTGATTTTTTAAGGCAAGCTATTGAAAACGTTAGAAAATTGGAGAAAGGTGTCTATGTAGTTGATTTGAGAGACTCATTTCATTATTGGACTCACCAAACCACTTACAGTGTTTCAGGTACAAAATGACTGTTTCTCGCTGAGAAAATGCCAAAAAGCGGATTTCTGTCATAACATTGATTTACCTTCTGATTTTTTAAGGCAAGGCAAGGTGAAAACGTCAGAAAATTGGAGAAAGGAGTCTATGTAGTTGATTTGAGAGACTCATTTCATTATTGGACTCACCAAACCACTTACAGTGTTTCAGGTACAAAATGACTGTTTCTCGCTGAGAAACTGCCAAAAAGCGGATTTCTGTCATAACATTGATTTACCTTCTTATTTTTTAAGGCAAGCTATTGAAAATGTCAGAAAATTGGAGAAAGGAGTCTATGTAGTTGATTTGAGAGACTCATTTCATTATTGGACTCACCAAACCACTTACAGTGTTTCAGGTACAAAATGACTGTTTCTCGCTGAGAAAATGCCAAAAAGCGGATTTCTGTCATAACATTGATTTACCTTCTGATTTTTTAAGGCAAGCTATTGAAAAAGTTAGAAAATTGGAGAAAGGTGTCTATGTAGTTGATTTGAGAGACTCATTTCATTATTGGACTCACCAAACCACTTACAGTGTTTCAGGTACAAAATGACTGTTTCTCGCTGAGAAAATGCCAAAAAGCGGATTTCTGTCATAACATTGATTTACCTTCTGATTTTTTAAGGCAAGCTATTGAAAACGTCAGAAAATTGGAGAAAAGAGTCTATGTAGTTTGATTTGAGAGACTCATTTCATTATTGGACTCACCAAACCACTTACAGTGTTTCAGGTACAAAATGACTGTTTCTCGCTGAGAAAATGCCAAAAAGCGGATTTCTGTCATAACATTGATTTACCTTCTGATTTTTCAAGGCAAGCTATTGAAAACGTCAGAAAATTGGAGAAAGGAGTCTATGTAGTTGATTTGAGGGACTCATTTCATTATTGGACTCACCAAACCACTTACAGTGTTTCAGGTTCAAAATGACTGTTTCTCGCTGAGAAACTGCCAAAAAGCGGATTTCTGTAATAACATTGTTTCAAGTGTCTGAGAGAGCTTAGCAAGGGGCCTCGCATTGACCATTACTTCCTTAGAGGTAGGGCAAATCAGTCGAGTGAAGCCCAGTGGCAGGATATTCACCACAGTCCACAGGGTATCAGAACCCCAGACGAAGCTCAATCAAGCACAGATCCATTTATGAACATCAGCCCAGAGCCCATCCAGCCACAGACAGCAGTAGAGCGGAGGCTGACTGGACGAAAACCTCAAATCTTTTGGCCTAAATCCTGTCAGAAAAAGGAGTGGGAAACCACAGACACATACCTCGTCCACCTTTTAGAAGGTCTGAAAGGGGGTGTGGAGAAAAAACTGGACAAGATCGGAGAGACCATTTATAGCTATGGAGCAGAGAGATTTGGTGTGAAACGTGAGAACTTGCAGACACAGAAGGAACCATCTGCTCATCTCAAGTCCAGGAGACAACGTGACTCGTGAAAGAAAGGAGGTGCCTGAGGAAACAATGGAAGAAGGCCACGGAAGTGGAAAGGAAAGGCCTTGGGGCACTACAGGGCGACATCAAGCAGCGTCTGGCAGCACTGCGAAGAGCAGAATGCCTGAGAAGGCAACATAAGAAGAGAGAGCGAACGAGGACTGCCTTCTACAGAGATCCCTATAAATTTGTTAAGGACCTCTTTGTCAGGGAGAAATCTGGGACCCTCAAAGTACCCATAAGAGAACTGGAAGAACATCTTCGGAAGACCTACTCCGACAAACAGAGGCATGTGCCAGCCAGCATTCCGGAGGATATGCCACCCATCCAACCACCTGAGCACCAGATGGAAACAAGGCCCCCCACATGGAGCGAAGTTGAGAGCGCAGTAAAACGGGCAAGAACAGCTTCAGCCCCGGGGCCCAACGGCATTCCATACAGGGTGTATAAGAACACGCCAGGCGTCTTGAAATACCTCTGGAAGCTTATGAAAGTGGCATGAGAAAAAGGAATGATACCAAAGGCATGGCGACGGGCAGGAGGGATCCTGATTCCCAAAGAGAAGAATTCCTCAACCATCGAGCAGTTTCGCCAGATCAGCCTTCTCAATGTGGAAGGAAAGATTTTCTTCAGTGTCGTGGCCCGTAGGCTCTCAGCATTCCTGCTGGCGAACAACTTTGTTGACACCTCAGTGCAAAAGGCAGGGATAAGTGGGTTCTCAGGTTGCTTGGAACACACAAATGTCATCTGGCACCAAGTACAGACGGCCAAGAAGGAGAAGAAAGACCTGCATGTGGTGTTTTTAGATCTTGCCAATGCCTTCGGGTCAGTGCCTCATGAGATCTTGTGGACAGCGTTCAACTTCTTTCAAGTGCCAGAGGGCATCACAAGTCTAGTCAAAGCCTACTTCCAGGATCTCCAATTCTGTGTTACAGCACAGGATAGTACAACTGCCTGGCAGCACCTTGAGATAGGCATTATGGCGGGCTGCACCATCTCGCCACTGGTGTTTACAATGGCAATGGAGCTACTTTTTCGTGCATCACGATGGTTGGTTGGAGGAGAACGATTGAAGAGCGGGCTCCGTCTTCCCCCAATCAGGGCGTACATGGACGACATGACGACAATAACAACAACGGTCGCATGTACCAAACGTCTGCTGGAGAAACTCCGGGGAAACATCAAATGGGCACGAATGGAGATTAAACCCAGCAAATCCCGTAGCATCTCCATTGTCAAAGGTAAGCTCACCAATGCAAGGTTCTATGTGGACGACCAGCCAATCCCAACAGTTCTGGAGAAGCCTATCAAAAGCCTTGGCCGATGGTATAGCGCAGAACTTAAAGACTCTGAGCAGGTGGAACAACTCAGGCAGGATACAATCAGCGGCCTCAAGCAGATTAACAACACTGCTCTCCCTGGAAAATTGAAGCTATGGTGCTTTCAGTTTGGGCTGCTACCTCGCCTCATGTGGCCAATTTCCATCTATGAGGTCACCTTATCTCATGTCAATCGGCTTGAGAGACTGGTGAATGCCCAAGTGAGGAAGTGGCTTGGACTGCCGAGATGCCTTTCCAGCATAGGCCTGTATGGCAATGGAGCGCTCTCCCTTCCAATCTCAAGCCTGGTGGAGGAGTACAAATGTGCCAAAACAAGGGTGGAAATGACTCTTACAGAATCCCGGGACCCATGCGTCAGAGATGCGGCTCCAAACCTGGCAACAGGGAGGAAATGGAAACCATCTGCAGCAGTAGCAGTGGCAAAGACCACCCTCAGACACCGGGATATAGTGGGACGAGTCCAACATGGCAGAGGGGGTCTTGGCCTGGAAGCAACAACACCCGCTTGGCAAAAGGCTACTCCGTCTGAACGGCGACACATGGTGGTTGAGGAGGTGCGTAACCAGGAGGAGGCAGCCAGGTGTGCCAAGGCAGTCTCCCAAGCCCAGCAAGGACGCTGGATGAGGTGGGAGGGTGTGGAGAGGAGGAAAATCACGTTGAATGAGATGTGGAGCATGGAGGCTAATAGGCTCAGCTTCATCATCAGAGCCACTTATGATGTCCTGCCCTCTCCAACCAACCTACATCTCTGGTATGGAGAGGACCCAGCCTGCCTGCAGTGTGCAGCCCCAGCAACCCTCAAACACATCCTGGTGGGTTGCAAGACCAGCCTGACTCAAGGAAGATACACCTGGCGCCATAACCAAGTGTTGAAGTGCTTGGCTGCCGAACTTGAGGACAAGAGGGTCACCATCAACGCCATGCCTTTCAAAACCCAGACCACCCTCCCACGGAAGACAACATTCGTCCGACAAGGGGAGAAACGGAGAACCAAGCCATCACCTCCAAACTTAGGCCCACTGGACACAGCCCGGGATTGGGAAATGCGGGTAGACCTCAGCCAGAGGCTCACTTTCCCGCCAGAAATCGCAGCAACCAACCTGCGCCCAGATTTGGTCCTCTGGTCCAAGTCCTGCCGGCGTGTCTTCATTGTGGAGCTGACTGTCCCGTGGGAGGATAACATCGACGAAGCATTCGAAAGAAAAAGGCTGCGTTATGCTAACCTAGCAGCTGATGCTGAGGCGCGGGGATGGAACGTAAAGGTGTGGCCAGTGGAGGTTGGCTGCCGAGGCTTTGTAGCCAGGTCCACCACACGGCTCCTGAAGGAAGTTGGGATCAGAGGACAGGCCCAGCGGAAGGCAATAAAAGAACTTGCCAAAGCAGCCGAACGGAGCAGTCACTGGCTGTGGCTGAAACGGAGGGATGCAACATGGGCTGTTTGATGACCACGGGGTGCCACCATATGACACACACCCAGGTCTGATCAGCCTGTGGCAAGCCAACCTTGGAAGAGGGTGTATTGTGTTAAGAGGCCGAAACACCTGATGAAGACAAGGCACACAACTGATGACGTGTAGATTTGGTGGTGCCCCGCGATCCTGTCCAAACTCCACCCCACAGTCATGTCCGATAGGAGTTATCGTGCTGATATATTTTAGGGATATTAACAGCTAGTCCTATTAAGAATCCTACCTTCTGATTTTTTAAGGCAAGCTATTGAAAACGTCAGAAAATTGGAGAAAGGAGTCTATGTAGTTGATTTGAGCGACTCATTTCATTATTGGACTCACCAAACCACTTACAGTGTTTCAGGTACAAAATGACTGTTTCTCGCTGAGAAAATGCCAAAAAGCGGATTTCTGTAATAACATTGATTTACCTTCTGATTTTTTAAGGCAAGCTATTGAAAACGTCAGAAAATTGGAGAAAGGAGTCTATGTAGTTGATTTGAGGGACTCATTTCATTATTGGACTCACCAAACCACTTACAGTGTTTCAGGTACAAAATGACTGTTTCTCGCTGAGAAAATGCCAAAAAGCGGATTTCTGTAATAACATTGTTTTACCTTCTGATTTTTTAAGGCAAGCTATTGAAAACGTCAGAAAATTGGAGAAAGGAGTCTATGTAGTTGATTTGAGGGACTCATTTCATTATTGGACTCACCAAACCACTTACAGTGTTTCAGGTACAAAATGACTGTTTCTCGCTGAGAAAATGCCAAAAAGCGGATTTCTGTAATAACATTGTTTTACCTTCTGATTTTTTAAGGCAAGCTATTGAAAACGTCAGAAAATTGGAGAAAGGAGTCTATGTAGTTGATTTGAGAGACTCATTTCATTATTGGACTCACCAAACCACTTACAGTGTTTCAGGTACAAAATGACTCTTTCTCGCTGAGAAACTGCCAAAAAGCGGATTTCTGTAATAACATTGTTTTACCTCCTGATTTTTTAAGGCAAGCTATTGAAAAAGTCAGAAAATTGAAGGAGGGAGTCTATATAGTTGATTTTAGAGACTCCTTTCATTGTTGGACTCACCAAACCACTTACCTGTGTTTCAGGTTCAAAATGACCGTTTCTCGCTGAGAAGCAGCCAAAAAGCGGATTTCTGTAATAACATTGTCTTACCTTCTGATTTTTTAAGGCAGGCTATTGATAACGTCAGAACATTGAAGGAGGGAGTCTATATAGTTGATTTGAGTGACTCCTTTCATTATCTGACTCACCAAACCACTTACCTGTGTTTCAGGTTCAAAATGACCGTTTCTCGCTGAGAAGCAGCCAAAAAGCGGATTTCTGTAATAACATTGTTTTACCTTCTGATTTTTTAAGGCAAGCTATTGATAACGTCAGAACATTGAAGGAGGGAGTCTATATAGTTGATTTGAGTGACTCCTTTCATTATCTGACTCACCAAACCACTTACCTGTGTTTCAGGTTCAAAATGACCGTTTCTCGCTGAGAAGCAGCCAAAAAGCGGATTTCTGTAATAACATTGTTTTACCTTCTGATTTTTTAAGGCAAGCTATTGAAAAAGTCAGAAAATTGAAGGAGTGAGTCTATATAGTTGATTTGAGAGACTCCTTTCATTGTTGGACTCACCAAACCACTTACCTGTGTTTCAGGTTCAAAATGACCGTTTCTCGCTGAGATAAAGCCAAAAAGCGGATTTCTGTGATAAGACTGTTTTACCTTCTGATTTTTTAAGGCAAGCTATTGAAAACGTTAGAACATTGAAGGAGGGAGTCTATATAGTTGATTTGAATGACTCCTTTCATTATTGGACTCACCAAACCACTTACCTGTGTTTCAGGTTCAAAATGACTGTTTCTCGCTGAGAAGCAGCCAAAAAGCGGATTTCTGTAATAACATTGTTTTACCTTCTGATTTTTTAAGGCAAGCTATTGAAAAAGTCAGACAATTGAAGGAGGGAGTCTATATAGTTTATTTGAGTGACTCCTTTCATTGTTGGACTCACCAAACCACTTACCTGTGTTTCAAGTTCAAAATGACCGTTTCTCGCTGAGATACAGCCAAAAAGCGGATTTCTGTGATAAGACTGTTTTACCTTCTGATTTTTTAAGGCAAGATATTGAAAACGTTAGAACATTGAAGGAGGGAGTCTATATAGTTGATTTGAGTGACTCCTTTCATTATTGGACTCACCAAACCACTTACCTGTGTTTCAGGTTCAAAATGACCGTTTCTCGCTGAGAAGCAGCCAAAAAGCGGATTTCTGTAATAACATTGTTTTACCTTCTGATTTTTTAAGGCAAGCTATTGAAAAAGTTAGAACATTGAAGGAGGGAGTCTATATAGTTTATTTGAGTGACTCCTTTCATTATTGGACTCACCAAACCACTTACCTGTGTTTCAGGTTCAAAATGACCGTTTCTCGCTGAGAAGCAGCCAAAAAGCGGATTTCTGTAATAAAATTGTTTTACCTCCTGATTTTTTAAGGCAAGCTATTGAAAAAGTCAGAAAATTGAAGGAGGGAGTCTATATAGTTGATTTGAGAGACTCCTTTCATTATTGGACTCACCAAACCACTTACCTGTGTTTCAGGTTCAAAATGACTGTTTCTCGCTGAGAAGCAGCCAAAAAGCGGATTTCTGTAATAACATTGTTTTACCTTCTGATTTTTTAAGGCAAGCTATTGAAAAAGTCAGAACATTGAAGGAGGGAGTCTATATCGTTGATTTGAGTGACTCCTCTCATTATTGGACTCACCAAACCACTTACCTGTGTTTCAGGTTCAAAATGACTGTTTCTCGCTGAGAAGCAGCCAAAAAGCGGATTTCTGTAATAACATTGTTTTACCTTCTGATTTTTTAAGGCAAGCTATTGAAAAAGTCAGACAATTGAAGGAGGGAGTCTATATAGTTTATTTGAGTGACTCCTTTCATTGTTGGACTCACCAAACCACTTACCTGTGTTTCAAGTTCAAAATGACCGTTTCTCGCTGAGATACAGCCAAAAAGCGGATTTCTGTGATAAGACTGTTTTACCTTCTGATTTTTTAAGGCAAGCTATTGAAAACGTTAGAACATTTAAGGAGGGAGTCTATATAGTTGATTTGAGTGACTCCTTTCATTATTGGACTCACCAAACCACTTACCTGTGTTTCAGGTTCAAAATGACCGTTTCTCGCTGAGAAGCAGCCAAAAAGCGGATTTCTGTAATAACATTGTTTTACCTTCTGATTTTTTAAGGCAAGCTATTGAAAAAGTTAGAACACTGAAGGAGGGAGTCTATATAGTTGATTTGAGTGACTCCTTTCATTATTGGACTCACCAAACCACTTACCTGTGTTTCAGGTTCAAAATGACCGTTTCTCGCTGAGAAGCAGCCAAAAAGCGGATTTCTGTAATAACATTGTTTTACCTCCTGATTTTTTAAGGCAAGCTATTGAAAAAGTCAGAAAATTGAAGGAGGGAGTCTATATAGTTGATTTGAGAGACTCCTTTCATTATTGGACTCACCAAACCACTTACCTGTGTTTCAGGTTCAAAATGACTGTTTCTCGCTGAGAAGCAGCCAAAAAGCGGATTTCTGTAATAACATTGTTTTACCTTCTGATTTTTTAAGGCAAGCTATTGAAAAAGTCAGAACATTGAAGGAGGGAGTCTATATCGTTGATTTGAGTGACTCTTCTCATTATTGGACTCACCAAACCACTTACCTGTGTTTCAGGTTCAAAATGACTGTTTCTCGCTGAGAAGCAGCCAAAAAGCGGATTTCTGTAATAACATTGTTTTACCTTCTGATTTTTTAAGGCAAGCTATTGAAAAAGTCAGACAATTGAAGGAGGGAGTCTATATAGTTTATTTGAGTGACTCCTTTCATTATTGGACTCACCAAACCACTTACAGTGTTTCAGGTTCAAAATGACTGTTTCTCGCTGAGAAACTGCCAAAAAGCGGATTTCTGTAATAACATTGTTTCAAGTGTCTGAGAGAGCTTAGCAAGGGGCCTCGCATTGACCATTACTTCCTTAGAGGTAGGGCAAATCAGTCGAGTGAAGCCCAGTGGCAGGATATTCACCACAGTCCACAGGGTATCAGAACCCCAGACGAAGCTCAATCAAGCACAGATCCATTTATGAACATCAGCCCAGAGCCCATCCAGCCACAGACAGCAGTAGAGCGGAGGCTGACTGGACGAAAACCTAAAATCTTTTGGCCTAAATCCTGTCAGAAAAAGGAGTGGGAAACCACAGACACAGACCTCGTCCACCTTTTAGAAGGTCTGAAAGGGGGTGTGGAGAAAAAACTGGACAAGATCGGAGAGACCATTTATAGCTATGGAGCAGAGAGATTTGGTGTGAAACGTGAGAACTTGCAGACACAGAAGGAACCATCTGCTCATCTCAAGTCCAGGAGACAACGTGACTCGTGAAAGAAAGGAGGTGCCTGAGGAAACAATGGAAGAAGGCCACGGAAGTGGAAAGGAAAGGCCTTGGGGCACTACAGGGCGACATCAAGCAGCGTCTGGCAGCACTGCGAAGAGCAGAATGCCTGAGAAGGCAACATAAGAAGAGAGAGCGAACGAGGACTGCCTTCTACAGAGATCCCTATAAATTTGTTAAGGACCTCTTTGTCAGGGAGAAATCTGGGACCCTCAAAGTACCCATAAGAGAACTGGAAGAACATCTTCGGAAGACCTACTCCGACAAACAGAGGCATGTGCCAGCCAGCATTCCGGAGGATATGCCACCCATCCAACCACCTGAGCACCAGATGGAAACAAGGCCCCCCACATGGAGCGAAGTTGAGAGCGCAGTAAAACGGGCAAGAACAGCTTCAGCCCCGGGGCCCAACGGCATTCCATACAGGGTGTATAAGAACACGCCAGGCGTCTTGAAATACCTCTGGAAGCTTATGAAAGTGGCATGAGAAAAAGGAATGATACCAAAGGCATGGCGACGGGCAGGAGGGATCCTGATTCCCAAAGAGAAGAATTCCTCAACCATCGAGCAGTTTCGCCAGATCAGCCTTCTCAATGTGGAAGGAAAGATTTTCTTCAGTGTCGTGGCCCGTAGGCTCTCAGCATTCCTGCTGGCGAACAACTTTGTTGACACCTCAGTGCAAAAGGCAGGGATAAGTGGGTTCTCAGGTTGCTTGGAACACACAAATGTCATCTGGCACCAAGTACAGACGGCCAAGAAGGAGAAGAAAGACCTGCATGTGGTGTTTTTAGATCTTGCCAATGCCTTCGGGTCAGTGCCTCATGAGATCTTGTGGACAGCGTTCAACTTCTTTCAAGTGCCAGAGGGCATCACAAGTCTAGTCAAAGCCTACTTCCAGGATCTCCAATTCTGTGTTACAGCACAGGATAGTACAACTGCCTGGCAGCACCTTGAGATAGGCATTATGGCGGGCTGCACCATCGAGCCACTGGTGTTTACAATGGCAATGGAGCTACTTTTTCGTGCATCACGATGGGTGGTTGGAGAAGAACGATTGAAGAGCGGGCTCCGTCTTCCCCCAATCAGGGCGTACATGGACGACATGACGACAATAACAACAACGGTCGCATGTACCAAACGTCTGCTGGAGAAACTCCGGGGAAACATCAAATGGGCACGAATGGAGATTAAACCCAGCAAATCCCGTAGCATCTCCATTGTCAAAGGTAAGCTCACCAATGCAAGGTTCTATGTGGACGACCAGCCAATCCCAACAGTTCTGGAGAAGCCTATCAAAAGCCTTGGCCGATGGTATAGCGCAGAACTTAAAGACTCTGAGCAGGTGGAACAACTCAGGCAGGATACAATCAGCGGCCTCAAGCAGATTAACAACACTGCTCTCCCTGGAAAATTGAAGCTATGGTGCTTTCAGTTTGGGCTGCTACCTCGCCTCATGTGGCCAATTTCCATCTATGAGGTCACCTTATCTCATGTCAATCGGCTTGAGAGACTGGTGAATGCCCAAGTGAGGAAGTGGCTTGGACTGCCGAGATGCCTTTCCAGCATAGGCCTGTATGGCAATGGAGCGCTCTCCCTTCCAATCTCAAGCCTGGTGGAGGAGTACAAATGTGCCAAAACAAGGGTGGAAATGACTCTTACAGAATCCCGGGACCCATGCGTCAGAGATGCGGCTCCAAACCTGGCAACAGGGAGGAAATGGAAACCATCTGCAGCAGTAGCAGTGGCAAAGACCACCCTCAGACACCGGGATATAGTGGGACGAGTCCAACATGGCAGAGGGGGTCTTGGCCTGGAAGCAACAACACCCGCTTGGCAAAAGGCTACTCCGTCTGAACGGCGACACATGGTGGTTGAGGAGGTGCGCAACCAGGAGGAGGCAGCCAGGTGTGCCAAGGCAGTCTCCCAAGCCCAGCAAGGACGCTGGATGAGGTGGGAGGGTGTGGAGAGGAGGAAAATCACGTGGAATGAGATGTGGAGCATGGAGGCTAATAGGCTCAGCTTCATCATCAGAGCCACTTATGATGTCCTGCCCTCTCCAACCAACCTACATCTCTGGTATGGAGAGGACCCAGCCTGCCTGCAGTGTGCAGCCCCAGCAACCCTCAAACACATCCTGGTGGGTTGCAAGACCAGCCTGACTCAAGGAAGATACACCTGGCGCCATAACCAAGTGTTGAAGTGCTTGGCTGCCGAACTTGAGGACAAGAGGGTCACCATCAACGCCATGCCTTTCAAAACCCAGACCACCCTCCCACGGAAGACAACATTCGTCCGACAAGGGGAGAAACGGAGAACCAAGCCATCACCTCCAAACTTAGGCCCACTGGACACAGCCCGGGATTGGGAAATGCGGGTAGACCTCAGCCAGAGGCTCACTTTCCCGCCAGAAATCGCAGCAACCAACCTGCGCCCAGATTTGGTCCTCTGGTCCAAGTCCTGCCGGCGTGTCTTCATTGTGGAGCTGACTGTCCCGTGGGAGGATAACATCGACGAAGCATTCGAAAGAAAAAGGCTGCGTTATGCTAACCTAGCAGCTGATGCTGAGGCGCGGGGATGGAACGTAAAGGTGTGGCCAGTGGAGGTTGGCTGCCGAGGCTTTGTAGCCAGGTCCACCACACGGCTCCTGAAGGAAGTTGGGATCAGAGGACAGGCCCAGCGGAAGGCAATAAAAGAACTTGCCAAAGCAGCCGTACGGAGCAGTCACTGGCTGTGGCTGAAACGGAGGGATGCAACATGGGCTGTTTCATGACCACGGGGTGCCACCATATGACACACACCCAGGTCTGATCAGCCTGTGGCAGGCCAACCTTGGAAGAGGGTGTATTGTGTTAAGAGGCCGAAACACCTGATGAAGACAAGGCACACAACTGATGACGTGTAGATTTGGTGGTGCCCCGCGATCCTGTCCAAACTCCACCCCACAGTCATGTCCGATAGGAGTTATCGTGCTGATACATTTTAGGGATATTAACAGCTAGTCCTATTAAGAATCCTACCTTCTGATTTTTTAAGGCAAGCTATTGAAAACGTCAGAAAATTGGAGAAAGGAGTCTATGTAGTTGATTTGAGCGACTCATTTCATTATTGGACTCACCAAACCACTTACAGTGTTTCAGGTACAAAATGACTGTTTCTCGCATGAGAAACTGCCAAAAAGCGGATTTCTGTCATAACATTGATTTACCTTCTGATTTTTTAAGGCAAGCTATTGAAAACGTCAGAAAATTGGAGAAAGGAGTCTATGTAGTTGATTTGAGAGACTTATTTCATTATTGGACTCACCAAACCACTTACAGTGTTTCAGGTACAAAATGACTGTTTCTCGCTGAGAAAATGCCAAAAAGCGGATTTCTGTAATAACATTGATTTACCTTCTGATTTTTTAAGGCAAGCTATTGAAAACGTCAGAAAATTGGAGAAAGGAGTCTATGTAGTTGATTTGAAGGACTCATTTCATTATTGGACTCACCAAACCACTTACAGTGTTTCAGGTACAAAATGACTGTTTCTCGCTGAGAAAATGCCAAAAAGCGGATTTCTGTAATAACATTGTTTTACCTTCTGATTTTTTAAGGCAAGCTATTGAAAACGTCAGAAAATTGGAGAAAGGAGTCTATGTAGTTGATTTGAGGGACTCATTTCATTATTGGACTCACCAAACCACTTACAGTGTTTCAGGTACAAAATGACTGTTTCTCGCTGAGAAAATGCCAAAAAGCGGATTTCTGTCATAACATTGATTTACCTTCTGATTTTTTAAGGCAAGCTATTGAAAACGTTAGAAAATTGGAGAAAGGTGTCTATGTAGTTGATTTGAGAAACTCATTTCATTATTGGACTCACCAAACCACTTACAGTGTTTCAGGTACAAAATGACTGTTTCTCGCTGAGAAGCAGCCAAAAAGCGGATTTCTGTAATAACATTGTTTTACCTCCTGATTTTTTAAGGCAAGCTATTGAAAAAGTCAGAAAATTGAAGGAGGGAGTCTATATAGTTGATTTTAGAGACTCCTTTCATTGTTGGACTCACCAAACCACTTACCTGTGTTTCAGGTTCAAAATGACCGTTTCTCGCTGAGAAGCAGCCAAAAAGCGGATTTCTGTAATAACATTGTCTTACCTTCTGATTTTTTAAGGCAGGCTATTGATAACGTCAGAGCATTGAAGGAGGGAGTCTATATAGTTGATTTGAGTGACTCCTTTCATTATCTGACTCACCAAACCACTTACCTGTGTTTCAGGTTCAAAATGACCGTTTCTCGCTGAGAAGCAGCCAAAAAGCGGATTTCTGTAATAACATTGTTTTACCTTCTGATTTTTTAAGGCAAGCTATTGATAACGTCAGAACATTGAAGGAGGGAGTCTATATAGTTGATTTGAGTGACTCCTTTCATTATCTGACTCACCAAACCACTTACCTGTGTTTCAGGTTCAAAATGACCGTTTCTCGCTGAGAAGCAGCCAAAAAGCGGATTTCTGTAATAACATTGTTTTACCTTCTGATTTTTTAAGGCAAGCTATTGAAAAAGTCAGAAAATTGAAGGAGTGAGTCTATATAGTTGATTTGAGAGACTCCTTTCATTGTTGGACTCACCAAACCACTTACCTGTGTTTCAGGTTCAAAATGACCGTTTCTCGCTGAGATAAAGCCAAAAAGCGGATTTCTGTGATAAGACTGTTTTACCTTCTGATTTTTTAAGGCAAGCTATTGAAAACGTTAGAACATTGAAGGAGGGAGTCTATATAGTTGATTTGAATGACTCCTTTCATTATTGGACTCACCAAACCACTTACCTGTGTTTCAGGTTCAAAATGACTGTTTCTCGCTGAGAAGCAGCCAAAAAGCGGATTTCTGTAATAACATTGTTTTACCTTCTGATTTTTTAAGGCAAGCTATTGAAAAAGTCAGACAATTGAAGGAGGGAGTCTATATAGTTTATTTGAGTGACTCCTTTCATTGTTGGACTCACCAAACCACTTACCTGTGTTTCAAGTTCAAAATGACCGTTTCTCGCTGAGATACAGCCAAAAAGCGGATTTCTGTGATAAGACTGTTTTACCTTCTGATTTTTTAAGGCAAGCTATTGAAAACGTTAGAACATTGAAGGAGGGAGTCTATATAGTTGATTTGAGTGACTCCTTTCATTATTGGACTCACCAAACCACTTACCTGTGTTTCAGGTTCAAAATGACCGTTTCTCGCTGAGAAGCAGCCAAAAAGCGGATTTCTGTAATAACATTGTTTTACCTTCTGATTTTTTAAGGCAAGCTATTGAAAAAGTTAGAACATTGAAGGAGGGTGTCTATATAGTTGATTTGAGTGACTCCTTTCATTATTGGACTCACCAAACCACTTACCTGTGTTTCAGGTTCAAAATGACCGTTTCTCGCTGAGAAGCAGCCAAAAAGCGGATTTCTGTAATAACATTGTTTTACCTTCTGATTTTTTAAGGCAAGCTATTGAAAAAGTCAGACAATTGAAGGAGGGAGTCTATATAGTTTATTTGAGTGACTCCTTTCATTGTTGGACTCACCAAACCACTTACCTGTGTTTCAAGTTCAAAATGACCGTTTCTCGCTGAGATACAGCCAAAAAGCGGATTTCTGTGATAAGACTGTTTTACCTTCTGATTTTTTAAGGCAAGCTATTGAAAAAGTCAGAAAATTGAAGGAGGGAGTCTATATAGTTGATTTGAGAGACTCCTTTCATTGTTGGACTCACCAAACCACTTACCTGTGTTTCAGGTTCAAAATGACCGTTTCTCGCTGAGAAGCAGCCAAAATGCGGATTTCTGTAATAACATTGTCTTACCTTCTGATTTTTAAAGGCAAGCTATTGATAACGTCAGAACATTGAAGGAGGGAGTCTATATAGTTGATTTGAGTGACTCCTTTCATTATCTGACTCACCAAACCACTTACCTGTGTTTCAGGTTCAAAATGACCGTTTCTCGCTGAGAAGCATCCAAAAAGCGGATTTCTGTAATAACATTGTTTTACCTTCTGATTTTTTAAGGCAAGCTATTGATAACGTCAGAACATTGAAGGAGGGAGTCTATATAGTTGATTTGAGTGACCCCTTTCATTATCTGACTCACCAAACCACTTACCTGTGTTTCAGGTTCAAAATGACAGTTTCTCGCTGAGAAGCAGCCAAAAAGCGGATTTCTGTAATAACATTGTTTTACCTTCTGATTCTTTAAGGCAAGCTATTGAAAAAGTCAGAAAATTGAAGGAGGGAGTCTATATAGTTGATTTGAGTGACTCCTTTCATTGTTGGACTCACCAAACCACTTACCTGTGTTTCAGGTTCAAAATGACCATTTCTCGCTGAGAAGCAGCCAAAAAGCGGATTTATGTAATAACATTGTTTTACCTTCTGATTTTTTAAGGCAAGCTATTGAAAAAGTCAGAAAATTGAAGGAGGGAGTCTATATAGTTGATTTGAGTGACTCCTTTCATTGTTGGACTCACCAAACCACTTACCTGTGTTTCAGGTTCAAAATGACCGTTTCTCGCTGAGATACAGCCAAAAAGCGGATTTCTGTGATAAGACTGTTTTACCTTCTGATTTTTTAAGGCAGGCTATTGATAACGTCAGAGCATTGAAGGAGGGAGTCTATATAGTTGATTTGAGTGACTCCTTTCATTATCTGACTCACCAAACCACTTACCTGTGTTTCAGGTTCAAAATGACCGTTTCTCGCTGAGAAGCAGCCAAAAAGCGGATTTCTGTAATAACATTGTTTTACCTTCTGATTTTTTAAGGCAAGCTATTGATAACGTCAGAACATTGAAGGAGGGAGTCTATATAGTTGATTTGAGTGACTCCTTTCATTATCTGACTCACCAAACCACTTACCTGTGTTTCAGGTTCAAAATGACCGTTTCTCGCTGAGAAGCAGCCAAAAAGCGGATTTCTGTAATAACATTGTTTTACCTTCTGATTTTTTAAGGCAAGCTATTGAAAAAGTCAGAAAATTGAAGGAGTGAGTCTATATAGTTGATTTGAGAGACTCCTTTCATTGTTGGACTCACCAAACCACTTACCTGTGTTTCAGGTTCAAAATGACCGTTTCTCGCTGAGATAAAGCCAAAAAGCGGATTTCTGTGATAAGACTGTTTTACCTTCTGATTTTTTAAGGCAAGCTATTGAAAACGTTAGAACATTGAAGGAGGGAGTCTATATAGTTGATTTGAATGACTCCTTTCATTATTGGACTCACCAAACCACTTACCTGTGTTTCAGGTTCAAAATGACTGTTTCTCGCTGAGAAGCAGCCAAAAAGCGGATTTCTGTAATAACATTGTTTTACCTTCTGATTTTTTAAGGCAAGCTATTGAAAAAGTCAGACAATTGAAGGAGGGAGTCTATATAGTTTATTTGAGTGACTCCTTTCATTGTTGGACTCACCAAACCACTTACCTGTGTTTCAAGTTCAAAATGACCGTTTCTCGCTGAGATACAGCCAAAAAGCGGATTTCTGTGATAAGACTGTTTTACCTTCTGATTTTTTAAGGCAAGCTATTGAAAACGTTAGAACATTGAAGGAGGGAGTCTATATAGTTGATTTGAGTGACTCCTTTCATTATTGGACTCACCAAACCACTTACCTGTGTTTCAGGTTCAAAATGACCGTTTCTCGCTGAGAAGCAGCCAAAAAGCGGATTTCTGTAATAACATTGTTTTACCTTCTGATTTTTTAAGGCAAGCTATTGAAAAAGTTAGAACATTGAAGGAGGGTGTCTATATAGTTGATTTGAGTGACTCCTTTCATTATTGGACTCACCAAACCACTTACCTGTGTTTCAGGTTCAAAATGACCGTTTCTCGCTGAGAAGCAGCCAAAAAGCGGATTTCTGTAATAACATTGTTTTACCTTCTGATTTTTTAAGGCAAGCTATTGAAAAAGTCAGACAATTGAAGGAGGGAGTCTATATAGTTTATTTGAGTGACTCCTTTCATTGTTGGACTCACCAAACCACTTACCTGTGTTTCAAGTTCAAAATGACCGTTTCTCGCTGAGATACAGCCAAAAAGCGGATTTCTGTGATAAGACTGTTTTACCTTCTGATTTTTTAAGGCAAGCTATTGAAAAAGTCAGAAAATTGAAGGAGGGAGTCTATATAGTTGATTTGAGAGACTCCTTTCATTGTTGGACTCACCAAACCACTTACCTGTGTTTCAGGTTCAAAATGACCGTTTCTCGCTGAGAAGCAGCCAAAATGCGGATTTCTGTAATAACATTGTCTTACCTTCTGATTTTTAAAGGCAAGCTATTGATAACGTCAGAACATTGAAGGAGGGAGTCTATATAGTTGATTTGAGTGACTCCTTTCATTATCTGACTCACCAAACCACTTACCTGTGTTTCAGGTTCAAAATGACCGTTTCTCGCTGAGAAGCATCCAAAAAGCGGATTTCTGTAATAACATTGTTTTACCTTCTGATTTTTTAAGGCAAGCTATTGATAACGTCAGAACATTGAAGGAGGGAGTCTATATAGTTGATTTGAGTGACTCCTTTCATTATCTGACTCACCAAACCACTTACCTGTGTTTCAGGTTCAAAATGACAGTTTCTCGCTGAGAAGCAGCCAAAAAGCGGATTTCTGTAATAACATTGTTTTACCTTCTGATTCTTTAAGGCAAGCTATTGAAAAAGTCAGAAAATTGAAGGAGGGAGTCTATATAGTTGATTTGAGTGACTCCTTTCATTGTTGGACTCACCAAACCACTTACCTGTGTTTCAGGTTCAAAATGACCATTTCTCGCTGAGAAGCAGCCAAAAAGCGGATTTATGTAATAACATTGTTTTACCTTCTGATTTTTTAAGGCAAGCTATTGAAAAAGTCAGAAAATTGAAGGAGGGAGTCTATATAGTTGATTTGAGTGACTCCTTTCATTGTTGGACTCACCAAACCACTTACCTGTGTTTCAGGTTCAAAATGACCGTTTCTCGCTGAGATACAGCCAAAAAGCGGATTTCTGTGATAAGACTGTTTTACCTTCTGATTTTTTAAGGCAAGCTATTGAAAAAGTCAGAAAATTGAAGGAGGGATTATATATATTTGATTTGAGTGACTCCTTTCATTGTTGGACTCACCAAACCACTTACCTGTGTTTCAGGTTCAAAATGACTGTTTCTCGCTTAGAAGCAGCCAAAAAGCGGATTTCTTTAATAACATTGTTTTACCTTCTGATTTTTTAAGGCAAGCTATTGAAAACGTCAGAACATTGAAGGAGGGAGTCTATATAGTTGATTTGAGTGACTCCTTTCATTGTTGGACTCACCAAACCACTTACCTGTGTTTCAGGTTCAAAATGACCGTTTCTCGCTGAGAAGCAGCCAAAAAGCGGATTTCTGTAATAACATTGTTTTACCTTCTGATTTTTTAAAGCAGGCTATTGAAAACGTCAGAACATTGAAGGAGGGAGTCTATATAGTTGATTTCAGTGACTCCTTTCATTTTTGGACTCACCAAACCACTTACCTGTGTTTCAGGTTCAAAATGACCGTTTCTCGCTGAGAAGCAGCCAAAAAGCGGATTTCTGTAATAACATTGTTTTACCTTCTGATTTTTTAAGGCAAGCTATTGAAAACGTCAGAACATTGAAGGAGGGAGTCTATATAGTAGATTTGAGCGACTCCTTTCATTATTGGACTCACCAAACAACTTACCTGTGTTTCAGGTTCAAAATGACTGTTTCTCGCTGAGAAGCAGCCAAAAAGCGGATTTCTGTAATAACATTGTTTTACCTTCTGATTTTTTAAGGCAAGCTATTGAAAAAGTCAGAACATTGAAGGAGGGAGTCTATATAGTTGATTTGAGTGACTCCTTTCATTGTTGGACTCACCAAACCACTTACCTGTGTTTCAGGTTCAAAATGACCGTTTCTCGCTGAGAAGCAGCCAAAAAGCGGATTTCTGTAATAACATTGTTTTACCTTCTGATTTTTTAAGGCAAGCTATTGAAAACGTCAGAACATTGAAGGAGGGAGTCTATATAGTTGATTTGAGTGACTCCTTTCATTATTGGACTCACCAAACCACTTACCTGTGTTTCAGGTTCAAAATGACTGTTTCTCGCTGAGAAGCAGCCAAAAAGCGGATTTCTGTATTAACATTGTTTTACCTTCTGATTTTTTAAGGCAGGCTATTGAAAACGTCAGGACATTGAAGGAGGGAGTCTATATAGTTGATTTGAGTGACTCCTTTCATTGTTGGACTCACCAAACCACTTACCTGTGTTTCAGGTTCAAAATGACCGTTTCTCGCTGAGAAGCAGCCAAAAAGCGGATTTCTGTAATAACATTGTTTTACCTTCTGATTTTTTAAGGCAAGCTATTGAAAACGTCAGAACATTGAAGGAGGGAGTCTATATAGTAGATTTGAGTGACTCCTTTCATTATTGGACTCACCAAACAACTTACCTGTGTTTCAGGGTCAAAATGACTGTTTCTCGCTGAGAAGCAGCCAAAAAGCGGATTTCTGTAATAACATTGTTTTACCTTCTGATTTTTTAAGGCAAGCTATTGAAAACGTCAGAACATTGAAGGAGGGAGTCTATATAGTTGATTTGAGTGACTCCTTTCATTATTGGACTCACCAAACCACTTACCTGTGTTTCAGGTTCAAAATGACTGTTTCTCGCTGAGAAGCAGCCAAAAAGCGGATTTCTGTAATAGCATTGTTTTACCTTCTGATTTTTTAAGGCAAGCTATTGAAAAAGTCAGAAAATTGAAAGAGGGAGTCTATATAGTTGATTTGAGTGACTCCTTTCATTATTGGACTCACCAAACCACTTACCTGTGTTTCAGGTTCAAAATGACCGTTTCTCGCTGAGATACAACCAAAAAGCGGATTTCTGTGATAAGACTGTTTTACCTTCTGATTTTTTAAGGCAAGCTATTGAAAACGTTAGAACATTGAAGGAGGGAGTCTATATATTTGATTTGAGTGACTCCTTTCATTATTGGACTCACCAAACCACTTACCTGTGTTTCAGGTTCAAAATGACTGTTTCTCGCTGAGAAGCAGCCAAAAAGCGGATTTCTGTAATAACATTGATTTACCTTCTGATTTTTTTAAGACAAGCTATTGAAAACGTCAGAACATTGAAGGAGGGAGTCTATATAGTTGATTTGAGTGACTCCTTTCATTGTTGGACTCACCAAACCACTTACCTGTGTTTCAGGTTCAAAATGACCGTTTCTCGCTGAGATACAGCCAAAAAGCGGATTTCTGTGATAAGACTGTTTTACCTTCTGATTTTTTAAGGCAAGCTATTGAAAAAGTCAGAAAATTGAAGGAGGGATTATATATATTTGATTTGAGTGACTCCTTTCATTGTTGGACTCACCAAACCACTTACCTGTGTTTCAGGTTCAAAATGACTGTTTCTCGCTTAGAAGCAGCCAAAAAGCGGATTTCTTTAATAACATTGTTTTACCTTCTGATTTTTTAAGGCAAGCTATTGAAAACGTCAGAACATTGAAGGAGGGAGTCTATATAGTTGATTTGAGTGACTCCTTTCATTGTTGGACTCACCAAACCACTTACCTGTGTTTCAGGTTCAAAATGACCGTTTCTCGCTGAGAAGCAGCCAAAAAGCGGATTTCTGTAATAACATTGTTTTACCTTCTGATTTTTTAAGGCAAGCTATTGAAAACGTCAGAACATTGAAGGAGGGAGTCTATATAGTTGATTTGAGTGACTCCTTTCATTATTGGACTCACCAAACCACTTACCTGTGTTTCAGGTTCAAAATGACTGTTTCTCGCTGAGAAGCAGCCAAAAAGCGGATTTCTGTAATAACATTGTTTTACCTTCTGATTTTTTAAGGCAGGCTATTGAAAACGTCAGAACATTGAAGGAGGGAGTCTATATAGTTGATTTGAGTGACTCCTTTCATTGTTGGACTCACCAAACCACTTACCTGTGTTTCAGGTTCAAAATGACCGTTTCTCGCTGAGAAGCAGCCAAAAAGCGGATTTCTGTAATAACATTGTTTTACCTTATGATTTTTTAAGGCAAGCTATTGAAAACGTCAGAACATTGAAGGAGGGAGTCTATATAGTAGATTTGAGCGACTCCTTTCATTATTGGACTCACCAAACAACTTACCTGTGTTTCAGGTTCAAAATGACTGTTTCTCGCTGAGAAGCAGCCAAAAAGCGGATTTCTGTAATAACATTGTTTTACCTTCTGATTTTTTAAGGCAAGCTATTGAAAAAGTCAGAACATTGAAGGAGGGAGTCTATATAGTTGATTTGAGTGACTCCTTTCATTGTTGGACTCACCAAACCACTTACCTGTGTTTCAGGTTCAAAATGACCGTTTCTCGCTGAGAAGCAGCCAAAAAGCGGATTTCTGTAATAACATTGTTTTACCTTCTGATTTTTTAAGGCAAGCTATTGAAAACGTCAGAACATTGAAGGAGGGAGTCTATATAGTTGATTTGAGTGACTCCTTTCATTATTGGACTCACCAAACCACTTACCTGTGTTTCAGGTTCAAAATGACTGTTTCTCGCTGAGAAGCAGCCAAAAAGCGGATTTCTGTATTAACATTGTTTTACCTTCTGATTTTTTAAGGCAAGCTATTGAAAACGTCAGAACATTGAAGGAGGGAGTCTATATAGTAGATTTGAGCGACTCCTTTCATTATTGGACTCACCAAACAACTTACCTGTGTTTCAGGTTCAAAATGACCGTTTCTCGCTGAGAAGCAGCCAAAAAGCGGATTTCTGTAATAACATTGTTTTACCTTCTGATTTTTTAAGGCAAGCTATTGAAAACGTCAGAACATTGAAGGAGGGAGTCTATATAGTTGATTTGAGTGACTCCTTTCATTATTGGACTCACCAAACCACTTACCTGTGTTTCAGGTTCAAAATGACTGTTTCTCGCTGAGAAGCAGCCAAAAAGCGGATTTCTGTATTAACATTGTTTTACCTTCTGATTTTTTAAGGCAAGCTATTGAAAACGTCAGAACATTGAAGGAGGGAGTCTATATAGTAGATTTGAGCGACTCCTTTCATTATTGGACTCACCAAACAACTTACCTGTGTTTCAGGTTCAAAATGACTGTTTCTCGCTGAGAAGCAGCCAAAAAGCGGATTTCTGTAATAACATTGTTTTACCTTCTGATTTTTTAAGGCAAGCTATTGAAAACGTCAGAACATTGAAGGAGGGAGTCTATATAGTTGATTTGAGTGACTCCTTTCATTATTGGACTCACCAAACCACTTACCTGTGTTTCAGGTTCAAAATGACTGTTTCTCGCTGAGAAGCAGCCAAAAAGCGGATTTCTGTAATAGCATTGTTTTACCTTCTGATTTTTTAAGGCAAGCTATTGAAAAAGTCAGAAAATTGAAAGAGGGAGTCTATATAGATGATTTGAGTGACTCCTTTCATTGTTGGACTCACCAAACCACTTACCTGTGTTTCAGGTTCAAAATGACCGTTTCTCGCTGAGATACAGCCAAAAAGCGGATTTCTGTGATAAGACTGTTTTACCTTCTGATTTTTTAAGGCAAGCTATTGAAAACGTCAGAAAATTGAAGGAGGGAGTCTATATAGTTGATTTGAGTGACTCCTTTCATTGTTGGACTCACCAAACCACTTACCTGTGTTTCAGGTTCAAAATGACCGTTTCTCGCTGAGATACAGCCAAAAGGCGGATTTCTGTGATAAGACTGTTTTACCTTCTGATTTTTTAAGGCAAGCTATTGAAAACGTCAGAACATTGAAGGAGGGAGTCTATATAGTTGATTTGAGTGACTCCTTTCATTATTGGACTCACCAAACCACTTACCTGTGTTTCAGGTTCAAAATGACCGTTTCTCGCTGAGATACAACCAAAAAGCGGATTTCTGTGATAAGACTGTTTTACCTTCTGATTTTTTAAGGCAAGCTATTGAAAACGTTAGAACATTGAAGGAGGGAGTCTATATATTTGATTTGAGTGACTCCTTTCATTATTGGACTCACCAAACCACTTACCTGTGTTTCAGGTTCAAAATGACTGTTTCTCGCTGAGAAGCAGCCAAAAAGCGGATTTCTGTAATAACATTGATTTACCTTCTGATTTTTTTAAGACAAGCTATTGAAAACGTCAGAACATTGAAGGAGGGAGTCTATATAGTTGATTTGAGTGACTCCTTTCATTGTTGGACTCACCAAACAACTTACCTGTGGTTGAGGTTGAAGATGACTTTTTCTGGCTGTGATACAGCCAAAAAGCGGATTTCTGTGATAAGACTGTTTTACCTTTTGATTTTTAAGGCAAGCTATTGAAAACGTCAGAAAATTGAAGGAGGGAGTCTTTATGGTTGATTTGAGTGACTCCTTTCATTATTGGACTCACCAAACGACTTACCTGTGTTTCAGGTTCAAAATGATCGTTTCTGGCTGAGATACAGCTAAAAAGCGGATTTCTGTGAAAACACAGTTGAACCTTCTGATTTTTTAAGGCAAGCTATTGAAAACGTCAGAAAATTGAAGGAAGGAGTCTATATAGTTGATTTGAGTGACTCCTTTCATTATTGGACTCACCAAACCACTTACCTGTGTTTCAGGTTGAAAATGATCGTTTCTGGCTGAGATAAAGCTAAAAAGCGGATTTCTGTGAAAACACTGTTTTACCTTCTGATTTTTTAAGGCAAGCTATTGAAAGAGTGACTCCTTTCATTATTGGACTCACCAAACCACTTAGAAAGTTTTCAAAGTTCCAACTGAGTGCAGCTAAATTCATCCATGGAGCTCTGCTTCCATCTTGTGGCCAAAAAAGGAACTTCTCCCGGGTAGACAACACTGCAATGTCCCCCTCTTTTCTGCTGATATTTTCAATTCTGGTGGAGTAAAGCCAGTCAAAAAATATGCAAAAGGAGGGCCCCATCATTGCTAAGCCATTTTGATCATTTTTAGATTTTTAAAAGTCATTTTAGACAAGTTGGAGGCATTTTAATGCAGTGTTTCTGCTGCTTTTTAACCCTGGCTGAAGTGCAATTTTCTCCTCTTTTCTTTCATTTGGCTGAAGTAAAGCCAGGAAAAACATGTGCAAAAGGCAGGCCGCACCATTGCTAACCCATTTTGATAATTTTTTGACTTTTAGATTGTGATTTTAGACAAGTTTGAGTAATTTTAATGCGGCATTTCGGCTGCTGTTTTTGGCTGAGTCTGGAGTGAGATTTTCCCCTCTTTTCTTCTCATGTTTCTAATTTGGCTGAAGCAAATGAAGGCAAAAAATGCTCAAAAGACAAAGCCCATTTTTGTGAAGGAATTGTGTTTATTTTCAGATCTTTACACTTTATTTCAGAGCAGTTGGAGACATTTTAATGCTGTCATTCTGCCTTTTAGGCGAATGTGCAGTACCTCTTTTTGTCCACAGCACGGCGCAGTGATGCGCTCCCGGTAATGGGCGGGGGGGGGGGGGGGGGGGAGGGGGCAGACCTGTGTTTCAGGTTCAAAATAACTGTTTCTCGCTGCAGCCAAAAAACAGCCAAAAAGCGGATTTCTGTGATAACACTGAATTTTTAAGGCAAGCTATTGAAAACGTCAGAAAATTGAAAGAAGGAGTCTATATATAGTTGATTTGAAGGACTCCTTTCATTATTGGACTCACCAAACCACTTACCTGTGTTTCAGGTTCAAAATGATCGTTTCTGCCTGATATACAGCTAAAAAGCGGATTTCTGTGAAAACACTGTTTTACCTTCTGATTTTTTAAGGCAAGCTATTGAAAACGTCAGAAAATTGAAGGAAGGAGTTTATATAGTTGATTTGAGTGACTCCTTTCATTATTGGACTCACCAAACCACTTACCTGTGTTTCAGGTTCAAAATGATCGTTTCTGCCTGAGATACAGCTAAAAAGCGGATTTCTGTGAAAACACAGTTGAACCTTCTGATTTTTTAATGCAAGCTATTGAAAACGTGAGAAAATTGAAGGAAGGAGTCTATATAGTTGATTTGAGTGACTCCTTTCATCATTGGACTCACCAAACAACTTACCTGTGGTTGAGGTTGAAAATGACTGTTTCTGGCTGCGGATTTCTGTGAAAACACTGTTTTACCTTCTGATTTTTTAAGTCAAGCTATTGAAAGAGTGACTCCTTTCATTATTGGACTCACCAAACCACTTAGAAAGTTTTCAAAGTTCCAACTGAGTGCAACTAAATTCATCCATGGAGCTCTGCTTCCATCTTGTGGCCAAAAAAGGAACTTCTCCCGGGTAGACAACACTGCAATTTCCCCCTCTTTTCTGCTGATATTTTCAATTCTGGTGGAGTAAAGCCAGTCAAAAAATATGCAAAAGGAAGGCCCAATCATTGCTAAGCCATTTTGATCATTTTTAGATTTTTAAAAGTCATTTTAGACAAGTTGGAGGCATTTTAATGCAGTGTTTCTGCTGCTTTTTAACCCTGGCTGAAGTGCAATTTTCTCCTCTTTTCTTTCATTTGGCTGAAGTAAAGCCAGGAAAAACATGTGCAAAAGGCAGGCCGCATCATTGCTAAGCCATTTTGATCATTTTTAGATTTTTAGATTGTGATGTTAGACAAGTTTGAGTAATTTTAATGCGGCATTTCGGCTGCTGTTTTTGGCTGAGTCTGGAGTGAGATTTTCCCCTCTTTTCTTCTAATGTTTCTAATTTGGCTGAAGCAAATGAAGGCAAAAAATGCTCAAAAGACAAAGCCCATTTTTGTGAAGGAATTGTGTTTATTTTCAGATTTTTACACTTTATTTCAGAGCAGTTGGAGACATTTCAATGCTGTCATTCTGCCTTTTAGGCGAATGTGCAGTACCTCTTTTTGTCCACAGCACGGCGCAGTGATGCGCTCTCGGTAATGGGCTGGACCTGTGTTTCAGGTTCAAAATAACTGTTTCTCGCTGCAGCCAAAAAACAGCCAAAAAGCGGATTTCTGTGATAACACTGTTTTACCTTCTGATTTTTAAGGCAAGCTATTGAAAACGTCAGAAAATTGAAGGAAGGAGTCTATATATAGTTGATTTGAGTGACTCCTTTCATTATTGGACTCACCAAACCACTTACCTGTGTTTCAGGTTCAAAATGATCGTTTCTGGCTGAGATACAGCTAAAAAGCGGATTTCTGTGAAAACACAGTTGAACCTTCTGATTTTTTAAGGCAAGCTATTGAAAACGTCAGAAAATTGAAGGAAGGAGTCTATATAGTTGATTTGAGTGACTCCTTTCATTATTGGACTCACCAAACCACTTACCTGTGTTTCAGGTTGAAAATGATCGTTTCTGGCTGAGATACAGCTAAAAAGCGGATTTCTGTGAAAACACTGTTTTACCTTCTGATTTTTTAAGGCAAGCTATTGAAAGAGTGACTCCTTTCATTATTGGACTCACCAAACCACTTAGAAAGTTTTCAAAGTTCCAACTGAGTGCAGCTAAATTCATCCATGGAGCTCTGCTTCCATCTTGTGGCCAAAAAAGGAACTTCTCCCGGGTAGACAACACTGCAATGTCCCCCTCTTTTCTGCTGATATTTTCAATTCTGGTGGAGTAAAGCCAGTCAAAAAATATGCAAAAGGAGGGCCCCATCATTGCTAAGCCATTTTGATCATTTTTAGATTTTTAAAAGTCATTTTAGACAAGTTGGAGGCATTTTAATGCAGTGTTTCTGCTGCTTTTTAACCCTGGCTGAAGTGCAATTTTCTCCTCTTTTCTTTCATTTGGCTGAAGTAAAGCCAGGAAAAACATGTGCAAAAGGCAGGCCGCACCATTGCTAACCCATTTTGATAATTTTTTGACTTTTAGATTGTGATTTTAGACAAGTTTGAGTAATTTTAATGCGGCATTTCGGCTGCTGTTTTTGGCTGAGTCTGGAGTGAGATTTTCCCCTCTTTTCTTCTAATGTTTCTAATTTGGCTGAAGCAAATGAAGGCAAAAAATGCTCAAAAGACAAAGCCCATTTTTGTGAAGGAATTGTGTTTATTTTCAGATTTTTACACTTTATTTCAGAGCAGTTGGAGACATTTCAATGCTGTCATTCTGCCTTTTAGGCGAATGTGCAGTACCTCTTTTTGTCCACAGCACGGCGCAGTGATGCGCTCTCGGTAATGGGCTGGACCTGTGTTTCAGGTTCAAAATAACTGTTTCTCGCTGCAGCCAAAAAACAGCCAAAAAGCGGATTTCTGTGATAACACTGTTTTACCTTCTGATTTTTAAGGCAAGCTATTGAAAACGTCAGAAAATTGAAGGAAGGAGTCTATATATAGTTGATTTGAGTGACTCCTTTCATTATTGGACTCACCAAACCACTTACCTGTGTTTCAGGTTCAAAATGATCGTTTCTGGCTGAGATACAGCTAAAAAGCGGATTTCTGTGAAAACACAGTTGAACCTTCTGATTTTTTAAGGCAAGCTATTGAAAACGTCAGAAAATTGAAGGAAGGAGTCTATATAGTTGATTTGAGTGACTCCTTTCATTATTGGACTCACCAAACCACTTACCTGTGTTTCAGGTTGAAAATGATCGTTTCTGGCTGAGATAAAGCTAAAAAGCGGATTTCTGTGAAAACACTGTTTTACCTTCTGATTTTTTAAGGCAAGCTATTGAAAGAGTGACTCCTTTCATTATTGGACTCACCAAACCACTTAGAAAGTTTTCAAAGTTCCAACTGAGTGCAGCTAAATTCATCCATGGAGCTCTGCTTCCATCTTGTGGCCAAAAAAGGAACTTCTCCCGGGTAGACAACACTGCAATGTCCCCCTCTTTTCTGCTGATATTTTCAATTCTGGTGGAGTAAAGCCAGTCAAAAAATATGCAAAAGGAGGGCCCCATCATTGCTAAGCCATTTTGATCATTTTTAGATTTTTAAAAGTCATTTTAGACAAGTTGGAGGCATTTTAATGCAGTGTTTCTGCTGCTTTTTAACCCTGGCTGAAGTGCAATTTTCTCCTCTTTTCTTTCATTTGGCTGAAGTAAAGCCAGGAAAAACATGTGCAAAAGGCAGGCCGCACCATTGCTAACCCATTTTGATAATTTTTTGACTTTTAAGTTGTGATTTTAGACAAGTTTGAGTAATTTTAATGCGGCATTTCGGCTGCTGTTTTGGGCTGAGTCTGGAGTGAGATTTTCCCCTCTTTTCTTCTCATGTTTCTAATTTGGCAGAAGCAAATGAAGGCAAAAAATGCTCAAAAGACAAAGCACATTTTTGTGAAGGAATTGTGTTTATTTTCAGATTTTTACACTTTATTTCAGAGCAGTTGGAGACATTTTAATGCTGTCATTCTGCCTTTTAGGCGAATGTGCAGTACCTCTTTTTGTCCACAGCATGGCGCAGTGATGCGCTCCCGGTAATGGGCGGGGGGGGGGGGGGAGGGGGCAGACCTGTGTTTCAGGTTCAAAATAACTGTTTCTCGCTGCAGCCAAAAAACAGCCAAAAAGCCGATTTCTGTGAAAACACAGTTGAACCTTCTGATTTTTTAAGGCAAGCTATTGAAAACGTCAGAAAATTGAAGGAAGGAGTCTATATAGTTGATTTGAGTGACTCCTTTCATTATTGGACTCACCAAACCACTTACCTGTGTTTCAGGTTGAAAATGATCGTTTCTGGCTGAGATACAGCTAAAAAGCGGATTTCTGTGAAAACACTGTTTTACCTTCTGATTTTTTAAGGCAAGCTATTGAAAGAGTGACTCCTTTCATTATTGGACTCACCAAACCACTTAGAAAGTTTTCAAAGTTCCAACTGAGTGCAGCTAAATTCATCCATGGAGCTCTGCTTCCATCTTGTGGCCAAAAAAGGAACTTCTCCCGGGTAGACAACACTGCAATGTCCCCCTCTTTTCTGCTGATATTTTCAATTCTGGTGGAGTAAAGCCAGTCAAAAAATATGCAAAAGGAGGGCCCCATCATTGCTAAGCCATTTTGATCATTTTTAGATTTTTAAAAGTCATTTTAGACAAGTTGGAGGCATTTTAATGCAGTGTTTCTGCTGCTTTTTAACCCTGGCTGAAGTGCAATTTTCTCCTCTTTTCTTTCATTTGGCTGAAGTAAAGCCAGGAAAAACATGTGCAAAAGGCAGGCCGCACCATTGCTAACCCATTTTGATAATTTTTTGACTTTTAGATTGTGATTTTAGACAAGTTTGAGTAATTTTAATGCGGCATTTCGGCTGCTGTTTTTGGCTGAGTCTGGAGTGAGATTTTCCCCTCTTTTCTTCTCATGTTTCTAATTTGGCTGAAGCAAATGAAGGCAAAAAATGCTCAAAAGACAAAGCACATTTTTGTGAAGGAATTGTGTTTATTTTCAGATTTTTACACTTTATTTCAGAGCAGTTGGAGACATTTTAATGCTGTCATTCTGCCTTTTAGGCGAATGTGCAGTACCTCTTTTTGTCCACAGCACGGCGCAGTGATGCGCTCCCGGTAATGGGCGGGAGGGGGGAGGAGGGGGCAGACCTGTGTTTCAGGTTCAAAATAACTGTTTCTCGCTGCAGCCAAAAAACAGCAAAAAAGCGGATTTCTGTGAAAACACAGTTGAACCTTCTGATTTTTTAAGGCAAGCTATTGAAAACGTCAGAAAATTGAAGGAAGGAGTCTATATAGTTGATTTGAGTGACTCCTTTCATTATTGGACTCACCAAACCACTTACCTGTGTTTCAGGTTGAAAATGATCGTTTCTGGCTGAGATACAGCTAAAAAGCGGATTTCTGTGAAAACACTGTTTTACCTTCTGATTTTTTAAGGCAAGCTATTGAAAGAGTGACTCCTTTCATTATTGGACTCACCAAACCACTTAGAAAGTTTTCAAAGTTCCAACTGAGTGCAGCTAAATTCATCCATGGAGCTCTGCTTCCATCTTGTGGCCAAAAAAGGAACTTCTCCCGGGTAGACAACACTGCAATGTCCCCCTCTTTTCTGCTGATATTTTCAATTCTGGTGGAGTAAAGCCAGTCAAAAAATATGCAAAAGGAGGGCCCCATCATTGCTAAGCCATTTTGATCATTTTTAGATTTTTAAAAGTCATTTTAGACAAGTTGGAGGCATTTTAATGCAGTGTTTCTGCTGCATTTTAACCCTGGCTGAAGTGCAATTTTCTCCTCTTTTCTTTCATTTGGCTGAAGTAAAGCCAGGAAAAACATGTGCAAAAGGCAGGCCGCACCATTGCTAACCCATTTTGATAATTTTTTGACTTTTAGATTGTGATTTTAGACAAGTTTGAGTAATTTTAATGCGGCATTTCGGCTGCTGTTTTTGGCTGAGTCTGGAGTGAGATTTTCCCCTCTTTTCTTCTCATGTTTCTAATTTGGCTGAAGCAAATGAAGGCAAAAAATGCTCAAAAGACAAAGCCCATTTTTGTGAAGGAATTGTGTTTATTTTCAGATCTTTACACTTTATTTCAGAGCAGTTGGAGACATTTTAATGCTGTCATTCTGCCTTTTAGGCGAATGTGCAGTACCTCTTTTTGTCCACAGCACGGCGCAGTGATGCGCTCCCGGTAATAGGCGGGGGGGGGGGGGGGGGGGGGGGGGGGGGGAGGGGGCAGACCTGTGTTTCAGGTTCAAAATAACTGTTTCTCGCTGCAGCCAAAAAACAGCCAAAAAGCGGATTTCTGTGATAACACTGAATTTTTAAGGCAAGCTATTGAAAACGTCAGAAAATTGAAAGAAGGAGTCTATATATAGTTGATTTGAAGGACTCCTTTCATTATTGGACTCACCAAACCACTTACCTGTGTTTCAGGTTCAAAATGATCGTTTCTGCATGAGATACAGCTAAAAAGCGGATTTCTGTGAAAACATTGTTTTACCTTCTGATTTTTTAAGGCAAGCTATTGAAAACGTCAGAAAATTGAAGGAAGGAGTTTATATAGTTGATTTGAGTGACTCCTTTCATTATTGGACTCACCAAACCACTTACCTGTGTTTCAGGTTCAAAATGATCGTTTCTGCCTGAGATACAGCTAAAAAGCGGATTTCTGTGAAAACACAGTTGAACCTTCTGATTTTTTAATGCAAGCTATTGAAAACGTGAGAAAATTGAAGGAAGGAGTCTATATAGTTGATTTGAGTGACTCCTTTCATCATTGGACTCACCAAACAACTTACCTGTGGTTGAGGTTGAAAATGACTGTTTCTGGCTGTGATACAGCCGAAAAGCGGATTTCTGTGATAAGACTGTTTTACCTTTTGATTTTTAAGGCAAGCTATTGAAAACGTCAGAAAATTGGAGGAGGGAGTCTTTATGGTTGATTTGAGTGACTCCTCTCATTATTGGACTCACCAAACCACTTACCTGTGTTTCAGGTTCAAAATGACTGTTTCTCGCTGAGAAGCAGCCAAAAAGCGGATTTCTGTAATAACATTGTTTTACCTTCTGATTTTTTAAGGCAAGCTATTGAAAAAGTCAGACAATTGAAGGAGGGAGTCTATATAGTTTATTTGAGTGACTCCTTTCATTGTTGGACTCACCAAACCACTTACCTGTGTTTCAAGTTCAAAATGACCGTTTCTCGCTGAGATACAGCCAAAAAGCGGATTTCTGTGATAAGACTGTTTTACCTTCTGATTTTTTAAGGCAAGCTATTGAAAAAGTCAGACAATTGAAGGAGGGAGTCTATATAGTTTATTTGAGTGACTCCTTTCATTGTTGGACTCACCAAACCACTTACCTGTGTTTCAAGTTCAAAATGACCGTTTCTCGCTGAGATACAGCCAAAAAGCGGATTTCTGTGATAAGACTGTTTTACCTTCTGATTTTTTAAGGCAAGCTATTGAAAAAGTCAGACAATTGAAGGAGGGAGTCTTTATAGTTTATTTGAGTGACTCCTTTCATTGTTGGACTCACCAAACCACTTACAGTGTTTCAGGTACAAAATGATTGTTTCTCGCTGAGAAACTGCCAAAAAGCGGATTTCTGTCATAACATTGATTTACCTTCTGATTTGTTAAGGCAAGCTATTGAAAACGTTAGAAAATTGGAGAAAGGTGTCTATGTAGTTGATTTGAGCGACTCATTTCATTATTGGACTCACCAAACCACTTACAGTGTTTCAGGTACAAAATGACTGTTTCTCGCCTAGAAAATGCCAAAAAGCGGATTTCTGTAATAACATTGTTTTACCTTCTGAATTTTTAAGGCAAGCTATTGAAAACGTTAGAAAATTGGAGAAAGGTGTCTATGTAGTTGATTTGAGCGACTCATTTCATTATTGGAATCACCAAACCACTTACAGTGTTTCAGGTACAAAATGACTGTTTCTCGCTGAGAAAATGCCAAAAAGCGGATTTCTGTCATAACATTGATTTACCTTCTGATTTTTTAAGGCAAGCTATTGAAAACGTTAGAAAATTGGAGAAAGGTGTCTATGTAGTTGATTTGAGAGACTCATTTCATTATTGGACTCACCAAACCACTTACAGTGTTTCAGGTAGAAAATGACTGTTTCTCGCTGAGAAAATGCCAAAAAGCGGATTTCTGTCATAACATTGATTTACCTTCTGATTTTTCAAGGCAAGCTATTGAAAACGTCAGAAAATTGGAGAAAGGAGTCTAAGTAGTTGATTTGAGAGACTCATTTCATTATTGGACTCACCAAACCACTTACAGTGTTTCAGGTACAAAATGACTGTTTCTCGCCTAGAAAATGCCAAAAAGCGGATTTCTGTAATAACATTGTTTTACCTTCTGAATTTTTAAGGCAACCTATTGAAAACGTCAGAAAATTGGAGAAAGGAGTCTATGTAGTTGATTTGAGGGACTCATTTCATTATTGGACTCACCAAACCACTTACAGTGTTTCAGGTACAAAATGACTGTTTCTCGCTGAGAAACTGCCAAAAAGCGGATTTCTGTAATAACATTGTTTTACCTTCTGATTTTTTAAGGCAAGCTATTGAAAACGTTAGAAAATTGGAGAAAGGTGTCTATGTAGTTGATTTGAGAGACTCATTTCATTATTGGACTCACCAAACCACTTACAGTGTTTCAGGTACAAAATGACTGTTTCTCGCTGAGAAAATGCCAAAAAGCGGATTTCTGTCATAACATTGATTTACCTTCTGATTTTTCAAGGCAAGCTATTGAAAACGTCAGAAAATTGGAGAAAGGAGTCTATGTAGTTGATTTGAGCGACTCATTTCATTATTGGACTCACCAAACCACTTACAGTGTTTCAGGTACAAAATGACTGTTTCTCGCTGAGAAAATGCCAAAAAGCGGATTTCTGTTATAACATTGATTTACCTTCTGATTTTTTAAGGCAAGCTATTGAAAACGTTGGAAAATTGGAGAAAGGTGTCTATGTAGTTGATTTGAGGGACTCATTTCATTATTGGACTCACCAAACCACTTACAGTGTTTCAGGTACAAAATGACTGTTTCTCGCTGAGAAAATGCCAAAAAGCGGATTTCTGTCATAACATTGATTTACCTTCTGATTTTTCAAGGCAAGCTATTGAAAATGTCGGAAAATTGGAGAAAGGAGTCTATGTAGTTGATTTGAGAGACTCATTTCATTATTGGACTCACCAAACCTCTTACAGTGTTTCAGGTACAAAATGACAGTTTCTCGCTGAGAAAATGGCAAAAAGCGGATTTCTGTAATAACATTGTTTTACCTTCTGATTTTTTAAGGCAAGCTGTTGAAAACGTTAGAAAATTGGAAAAACTAGTCTATGTAGTTGATTTGAGAGACTCATTTCATTATTGGACTCACCAAACCACTTACAGTGTTTCAGGTACAAAATGACTGTTTCTCGCTGAGAAAATGCCAAAAAGCGGATTTCTGTCATAACATTGATTTACCTTCTGATTTTTCAAGGCAAGCTATTGAAAACGTCAGAAAATTGGAGAAAGGAGTCTATGTAGTTGATTTGAGAGACTCATTTCATTATTGGACTCACCAAACCACTTACAGTGTTTCAGGTACAAAATGACTGTTTCTCGCTGAGAAAATGCCAAAAAGCGGATTTCTGTCATAACATTGATTTACCTTCTGATTTTTCAAGGCAAGCTATTGAAAATGTTAGAAAATTGGAGAAAGGTGTCTATGTAGTTGATTTGAGAGACTCATTTCATTATTGGACTCACCAAACCACTTACAGTGTTTCAGGTACAAAATGACTGTTTCTCGCTGAGAAAATGCCAAAAAGCGGATGTCTGTCATAACATTGATTTACCTTCTGATTTTTCAAGGCAAGCTATTGAAAACGTCGGAAAATTGGAGAAAGGAGTCTAAGTAGTTGATTTGAGAGACTCATTTCATTATTGGACTCACCAAACCACTTACAGTGTTTCAGGTACAAAATGACTGTTTCTCGCCTAGAAAATGCCAAAAAGCGGATTTCTGTAATAACATAGTTTTACCTTCTGAATTTTTAAGGCAACCTATTGAAAACGTCAGAAAATTGGAGAAAGAAGTCTATGTAGTTGATTTGAGGGACTCATTTCATTATTGGACTCACCAAACCACTTACAGTGTTTCAGGTACAAAATGATTGTTTCTCGCTGAGAAACTGCCAAAAAGCGGATTTCTGTCATAACATTGATTTACCTTCTGATTTGTTAAGGCAAGCTATTGAAAACGTTAGACAATTGGAGAAAGGTGTCTATGTAGTTGATTTGAGCGACTCCTTTCATTATTGGACTCACCAAACCACTTACAGTGTTTCAGGTACAAAATGACTGTTTCTCGCTGAGAAAATGCCAAAAAGCGGATTTATGTCATAACATTGATTTACCTTCTGATTTTTCAAGGCAAGCTATTGAAAACGTCAGAAAATTGGAGAAAGGAGTCTATGTAGTTGATTTGAGAGACTCATTTCATTATTGGACTCACCAAACCACTTACAGTGTTTCAGGTACAAAATGACTGTTTCTCGCTGAGAAAATGCCAAAAAGCGGATTTCTGTCATAACATTGATTTACCTTCTGATTTTTCAAGGCAAGCTATTGAAAACGTCAGAAAATTGGAGAAAGGAGTCTAAGTAGTTGATTTGAGAGACTCATTTCATTATTGGACTCACCAAACCACTTACAGTGTTTCAGGTACAAAATGACTGTTTCTCGCCTAGAAAATGCCAAAAAGCGGATTTCTGTAATAACATTGTTTTACCTTCTGAATTTTTAAGGCAAGCTATTGAAAACGTTAGAAAATTGGAGAAAGGTGTCTATGTAGTTGATTTGAGCGACTCATTTCATTATTGGACTCACCAAACCACTTACAGTGTTTCAGGTACAAAATGACTGTTTCTCGTTGAGAAAATGCCAAAAAGCGGATTTCTGTCATAACATTGATTTACCTTCTGATTTTTCAAGGCAAGCTATTGAAAACGTCAGAAAATTGGAGAAAGGAGTCTATGTAGTTGATTTGAGAGACTCATTTCATTATTGGACTCACCAAACCACTTACAGTGTTTCAGGTACAAAATGACTGTTTCTCGCTGAGAAAATGCCAAAAAGCGGATTTCTGTCATAACATTGATTTACCTTCTGATTTTTCAAGGCAAGCTATTGAAAACGTCAGAAAATTGGAGAAAGGAGTCTAAGTAGTTGATTTGAGAGACTCATTTCATTATTGGACTCACCAAACCACTTACAGTGTTTCAGGTACAAAATGACTGTTTCTCGCCTAGAAAATGCCAAAAAGCGGATTTCTGTAATAACATTGTTTTACCTTCTGAATTTTTAAGGCAAGCTATTGAAAACGTTAGAAAATTGGAGAAAGGTGTCTATGTAGTTGATTTGAGCGACTCATTTCATTATTGGACTCACCAAACCACTTACAGTGATTCAGGTACAAAATGACTGTTTCTCGCTGAGAAAATGCCAAAAAGCGGATTTCTGTCATAACATTGATTTACCTTCTGATTTTTTAAGGCAAGCTATTGAAGACGTTAGAAAATTGGAGAAAGGTGTCTATGTAGTTGATTTGAGAGACTCATTTCATTATTGGACTCACCAAACCACTTACAGTGTTTCAGGTAGAAAATGACTGTTTCTCGCTGAGAAAATGCCAAAAAGCGGATTTCTGTCATAACATTGATTTACCTTCTGATTTTTCAAGGCAAGCTATTGAAAACGTCAGAAAATTGGAGAAAGGAGTCTAAGTAGTTGATTTGAGAGACTCATTTCATTATTGGACTCACCAAACCACTTACAGTGTTTCAGGCACAAAATGACTGTTTCTCGCCTAGAAAATGCCAAAAAGCGGATTTCTGTAATAACATTGTTTTACCTTCTGAATTTTTAAGGCAACCTATTGAAAACGTCAGAAAATAGGAGAAAGGAGTCTATGTAGTTGATTTGAGGGACTCATTTCATTATTGGACTCACCAAACCACTTACAGTGTTTCAGGTACAAAATGACTGTTTCTCGCTGAGAAACTGCCAAAAAGCGGATTTCTGTCATAACATTGATTTACCTTCTGATTTTTTAAGACAAGCTATTGAAAACGTTAGAAAATTGGAGAAAGGTGTCTATGTAGTTGATTTGAGCGACTCATTTCATTATTGGACTCACCAAACCACTTACAGTGTTTCAGGTACAAAATGACTGTTTCTCGCTGAGAAAATGCCAAAAAGCGGATTTCTGTCATAACATTGTTTTACCTTCTGATTTTTTAAGGCAAGCTATTGAAAGCGTTAGAAAATTGGAGAAAGGTGTCTATGTAGTTGATTTGAGAGACTCATTTCATTATTGGACTCACCAAACCACTTACAGTGTTTCAGGTACAAAATGACTGTTTCTCGCTGAGAAAATGCCAAAAAGCGGATTTCTGTCATAACATTGTTTTACCTTCTGATTTTTCAAGGCAAGCTATTGAAAACGTCTGAAAATTGGAGAAACTAGTCTATGTAGTTGATTTGAGAGACTCATTTCATTATTGGACTCACCAAACCACTTACAGTGTTTCAGGTACAAAATGACTGTTTCTCGCTGAGAAAATGCCAAAAAGCGGATTTCTGTCATAACATTGATTTACCTTCTGATTTTTCAAGGCAAGCTATTGAAAACGTCAGAAAATTGGAGAAAGGAGTCTATGTAGTTGATTTGAGCGACTCATTTCATTATTGGACTCACCAAACCACTTACAGTGTTTCAGGTACAAAATGACTGTTTCTCGCTGAGAAACTGCCAAAAAGCGGATTTCTGTCATAACATTGATTTACCTTCTGATTTTTTAAGGCAAGCTATGGAAAACGTCAGAAAATTGGAGAAAGGAGTCTATGTAGTTGATTTGAGAGACTCATTTCAGTATTGGACTCACCAAACCACTTACAGTGTTTCAGGTACAAAATGACTGTTTCTCGCTGAGAAAATGGCAAAAAGCGGATTTCTGTAATAACATTGTTTTACCTTCTGATTTTTTAAGGCAAGCTGTTGAAAACGTTAGAAAATTGGAAAAACTAGTCTATGTAGTTGATTTGAGAGACTCATTTCATTATTGGACTCACCAAACCACTTACAGTGTTTCAGGTACAAAATGACTGTTTCTCGCTGAGAAAATGCCAAAAAGCGGATTTCTGTCATAACATTGATTTACCTTCTGATTTTTCAAGGCAAGCTATTGAAAACGTCAGAAAATTGGAGAAAGGAGTCTATGTAGTTGATTTGAGAGACTCATTTCATTATTGGACTCACCAAACCACTTACAGTGTTTCAGGTACAAAATGACTGTTTCTCGCTGAGAAAATGCCAAAAAGCGGATTTCTGTCATAACATTGATTTACCTTCTGATTTTTCAAGGCAAGCTATTGAAAATGTTAGAAAATTGGAGAAAGGTGTCTATGTAGTTGATTTGAGAGACTCATTTCATTATTGGACTCACCAAACCACTTACAGTGTTTCAGGTACAAAATGACTGTTTCTCGCTGAGAAAATGCCAAAAAGCGGATGTCTGTCATAACATTGATTTACCTTCTGATTTTTCAAGGCAAGCTATTGAAAACGTCGGAAAATTGGAGAAAGGAGTCTAAGTAGTTGATTTGAGAGACTCATTTCATTATTGGACTCACCAAACCACTTACAGTGTTTCAGGTACAAAATGACTGTTTCTCGCCTAGAAAATGCCAAAAAGCGGATTTCTGTAATAACATTGTTTTACCTTCTGAATTTTTAAGGCAACCTATTGAAAACGTCAGAAAATTGGAGAAAGAAGTCTATGTAGTTGATTTGAGGGACTCATTTCATTATTGGACTCACCAAACCACTTACAGTGTTTCAGGTACAAAATGATTGTTTCTCGCTGAGAAACTGCCAAAAAGCGGATTTCTGTCATAACATTGATTTACCTTCTGATTTGTTAAGGCAAGCTATTGAAAACGTTAGACAATTGGAGAAAGGTGTCTATGTAGTTGATTTGAGCGACTCCTTTCATTATTGGACTCACCAAACCACTTACAGTGTTTCAGGTACAAAATGACTGTTTCTCGCTGAGAAAATGCCAAAAAGCGGATTTATGTCATAACATTGATTTACCTTCTGATTTTTCAAGGCAAGCTATTGAAAACGTCAGAAAATTGGAGAAAGGAGTCTATGTAGTTGATTTGAGAGACTCATTTCATTATTGGACTCACCAAACCACTTACAGTGTTTCAGGTACAAAATGACTGTTTCTCGCTGAGAAAATGCCAAAAAGCGGATTTCTGTCATAACATTGATTTACCTTCTGATTTTTCAAGGCAAGCTATTGAAAACGTCAGAAAATTGGAGAAAGGAGTCTAAGTAGTTGATTTGAGAGACTCATTTCATTATTGGACTCACCAAACCACTTACAGTGTTTCAGGTACAAAATGACTGTTTCTCGCCTAGAAAATGCCAAAAAGCGGATTTCTGTAATAACATTGTTTTACCTTCTGAATTTTTAAGGCAAGCTATTGAAAACGTTAGAAAATTGGAGAAAGGTGTCTATGTAGTTGATTTGAGCGACTCATTTCATTATTGGACTCACCAAACCACTTACAGTGTTTCAGGTACAAAATGACTGTTTCTCGCTGAGAAAATGCCAAAAAGCGGATTTCTGTCATAACATTGATTTACCTTCTGATTTTTCAAGGCAAGCTATTGAAAACGTCAGAAAATTGGAGAAAGGAGTCTATGTAGTTGATTTGAGAGACTCATTTCATTATTGGACTCACCAAACCACTTACAGTGTTTCAGGTACAAAATGACTGTTTCTCGCTGAGAAAATGCCAAAAAGCGGATTTCTGTCATAACATTGATTTACCTTCTGATTTTTCAAGGCAAGCTATTGAAAACGTCAGAAAATTGGAGAAAGGAGTCTAAGTAGTTGATTTGAGAGACTCATTTCATTATTGGACTCACCAAACCACTTACAGTGTTTCAGGTACAAAATGACTGTTTCTCGCCTAGAAAATGCCAAAAAGCGGATTTCTGTAATAACATTGTTTTACCTTCTGAATTTTTAAGGCAAGCTATTGAAAACGTTAGAAAATTGGAGAAAGGTGTCTATGTAGTTGATTTGAGCGACTCGTTTCATTATTGGACTCACCAAACCACTTACAGTGATTCAGGTACAAAATGACTGTTTCTCGCTGAGAAAATGCCAAAAAGCGGATTTCTGTCATAACATTGATTTACCTTCTGATTTTTTAAGGCAAGCTATTGAAGACGTTAGAAAATTGGAGAAAGGTGTCTATGTAGTTGATTTGAGAGACTCATTTCATTATTGGACTCACCAAACCACTTACAGTGTTTCAGGTAGAAAATGACTGTTTCTCGCTGAGAAAATGCCAAAAAGCGGATTTCTGTCATAACATTGATTTACCTTCTGATTTTTCAAGGCAAGCTATTGAAAACGTCAGAAAATTGGAGAAAGGAGTCTAAGTAGTTGATTTGAGAGACTCATTTCATTATTGGACTCACCAAACCACTTACAGTGTTTCAGGCACAAAATGACTGTTTCTCGCCTAGAAAATGCCAAAAAGCGGATTTCTGTAATAACATTGTTTTACCTTCTGAATTTTTAAGGCAACCTATTGAAAACGTCAGAAAATAGGAGAAAGGAGTCTATGTAGTTGATTTGAGGGACTCATTTCATTATTGGACTCACCAAACCACTTACAGTGTTTCAGGTACAAAATGACTGTTTCTCGCTGAGAAACTGCCAAAAAGCGGATTTCTGTCATAACATTGATTTACCTTCTGATTTTTTAAGACAAGCTATTGAAAACGTTAGAAAATTGGAGAAAGGTGTCTATGTAGTTGATTTGAGCGACTCATTTCATTATTGGACTCACCAAACCACTTACAGTGTTTCAGGTACAAAATGACTGTTTCTCGCTGAGAAAATGCCAAAAAGCGGATTTCTGTCATAACATTGTTTTACCTTCTGATTTTTTAAGGCAAGCTATTGAAAGCGTTAGAAAATTGGAGAAAGGTGTCTATGTAGTTGATTTGAGAGACTCATTTCATTATTGGACTCACCAAACCACTTACAGTGTTTCAGGTACAAAATGACTGTTTCTCGCTGAGAAAATGCCAAAAAGCGGATTTCTGTCATAACATTGTTTTACCTTCTGATTTTTCAAGGCAAGCTATTGAAAACGTCTGAAAATTGGAGAAACTAGTCTATGTAGTTGATTTGAGAGACTCATTTCATTATTGGACTCACCAAACCACTTACAGTGTTTCAGGTACAAAATGACTGTTTCTCGCTGAGAAAATGCCAAAAAGCGGATTTCTGTCATAACATTGATTTACCTTCTGATTTTTCAAGGCAAGCTATTGAAAACGTCAGAAAATTGGAGAAAGGAGTCTATGTAGTTGATTTGAGCGACTCATTTCATTATTGGACTCACCAAACCACTTACAGTGTTTCAGGTACAAAATGACTGTTTCTCGCTGAGAAACTGCCAAAAAGCGGATTTCTGTCATAACATTGATTTACCTTCTGATTTTTTAAGGCAAGCTATGGAAAACGTCAGAAAATTGGAGAAAGGAGTCTATGTAGTTGATTTGAGAGACTCATTTCAGTATTGGACTCACCAAACCACTTACAGTGTTTCAGGTACAAAATGACTGTTTCTCGCTGAGAAAATGGCAAAAAGCGGATTTCTGTAATAACATTGTTTTACCTTCTGATTTTTTAAGGCAAGCTGTTGAAAACGTTAGAAAATTGGAAAAACTAGTCTATGTAGTTGATTTGAGAGACTCATTTCATTATTGGACTCACCAAACCACTTACAGTGTTTCAGGTACAAAATGACTGTTTCTCGCTGAGAAAATGCCAAAAAGCGGATTTCTGTCATAACATTGATTTACCTTCTGATTTTTCAAGGCAAGCTATTGAAAACGTCAGAAAATTGGAGAAAGGAGTCTATGTAGTTGATTTGAGAGACTCATTTCATTATTGGACTCACCAAACCACTTACAGTGTTTCAGGTACAAAATGACTGTTTCTCGCTGAGAAAATGCCAAAAAGCGGATTTCTGTCATAACATTGATTTACCTTCTGATTTTTCAAGGCAAGCTATTGAAAATGTTAGAAAATTGGAGAAAGGTGTCTATGTAGTTGATTTGAGAGACTCATTTCATTATTGGACTCACCAAACCACTTACAGTGTTTCAGGTACAAAATGACTGTTTCTCGCTGAGAAAATGCCAAAAAGCGGATGTCTGTCATAACATTGATTTACCTTCTGATTTTTCAAGGCAAGCTATTGAAAACGTCGGAAAATTGGAGAAAGGAGTCTAAGTAGTTGATTTGAGAGACTCATTTCATTATTGGACTCACCAAACCACTTACAGTGTTTCAGGTACAAAATGACTGTTTCTCGCCTAGAAAATGCCAAAAAGCGGATTTCTGTAATAACATTGTTTTACCTTCTGAATTTTTAAGGCAACCTATTGAAAACGTCAGAAAATTGGAGAAAGAAGTCTATGTAGTTGATTTGAGGGACTCATTTCATTATTGGACTCACCAAACCACTTACAGTGTTTCAGGTACAAAATGATTGTTTCTCGCTGAGAAACTGCCAAAAAGCGGATTTCTGTCATAACATTGATTTACCTTCTGATTTGTTAAGGCAAGCTATTGAAAACGTTAGACAATTGGAGAAAGGTGTCTATGTAGTTGATTTGAGCGACTCCTTTCATTATTGGACTCACCAAACCACTTACAGTGTTTCAGGTACAAAATGACTGTTTCTCGCTGAGAAAATGCCAAAAAGCGGATTTATGTCATAACATTGATTTACCTTCTGATTTTTCAAGGCAAGCTATTGAAAACGTCAGAAAATTGGAGAAAGGAGTCTATGTAGTTGATTTGAGAGACTCATTTCATTATTGGACTCACCAAACCACTTACAGTGTTTCAGGTACAAAATGACTGTTTCTCGCTGAGAAAATGCCAAAAAGCGGATTTCTGTCATAACATTGATTTACCTTCTGATTTTTCAAGGCAAGCTATTGAAAACGTCAGAAAATTGGAGAAAGGAGTCTAAGTAGTTGATTTGAGAGACTCATTTCATTATTGGACTCACCAAACCACTTACAGTGTTTCAGGTACAAAATGACTGTTTCTCGCCTAGAAAATGCCAAAAAGCGGATTTCTGTAATAACATTGTTTTACCTTCTGAATTTTTAAGGCAAGCTATTGAAAACGTTAGAAAATTGGAGAAAGGTGTCTATGTAGTTGATTTGAGCGACTCATTTCATTATTGGACTCACCAAACCACTTACAGTGTTTCAGGTACAAAATGACTGTTTCTCGCTGAGAAAATGCCAAAAAGCGGATTTCTGTCATAACATTGATTTACCTTCTGATTTTTCAAGGCAAGCTATTGAAAACGTCAGAAAATTGGAGAAAGGAGTCTATGTAGTTGATTTGAGAGACTCATTTCATTATTGGACTCACCAAACCACTTACAGTGTTTCAGGTACAAAATGACTGTTTCTCGCTGAGAAAATGCCAAAAAGCGGATTTCTGTCATAACATTGATTTACCTTCTGATTTTTCAAGGCAAGCTATTGAAAACGTCAGAAAATTGGAGAAAGGAGTCTAAGTAGTTGATTTGAGAGACTCATTTCATTATTGGACTCACCAAACCACTTACAGTGTTTCAGGTACAAAATGACTGTTTCTCGCCTAGAAAATGCCAAAAAGCGGATTTCTGTAATAACATTGTTTTACCTTCTGAATTTTTAAGGCAAGCTATTGAAAACGTTAGAAAATTGGAGAAAGGTGTCTATGTAGTTGATTTGAGCGACTCGTTTCATTATTGGACTCACCAAACCACTTACAGTGATTCAGGTACAAAATGACTGTTTCTCGCTGAGAAAATGCCAAAAAGCGGATTTCTGTCATAACATTGATTTACCTTCTGATTTTTTAAGGCAAGCTATTGAAGACGTTAGAAAATTGGAGAAAGGTGTCTATGTAGTTGATTTGAGAGACTCATTTCATTATTGGACTCACCAAACCACTTACAGTGTTTCAGGTAGAAAATGACTGTTTCTCGCTGAGAAAATGCCAAAAAGCGGATTTCTGTCATAACATTGATTTACCTTCTGATTTTTCAAGGCAAGCTATTGAAAACGTCAGAAAATTGGAGAAAGGAGTCTAAGTAGTTGATTTGAGAGACTCATTTCATTATTGGACTCACCAAACCACTTACAGTGTTTCAGGCACAAAATGACTGTTTCTCGCCTAGAAAATGCCAAAAAGCGGATTTCTGTAATAACATTGTTTTACCTTCTGAATTTTTAAGGCAACCTATTGAAAACGTCAGAAAATAGGAGAAAGGAGTCTATGTAGTTGATTTGAGGGACTCATTTCATTATTGGACTCACCAAACCACTTACAGTGTTTCAGGTACAAAATGACTGTTTCTCGCTGAGAAACTGCCAAAAAGCGGATTTCTGTCATAACATTGATTTACCTTCTGATTTTTTAAGACAAGCTATTGAAAACGTTAGAAAATTGGAGAAAGGTGTCTATGTAGTTGATTTGAGCGACTCATTTCATTATTGGACTCACCAAACCACTTACAGTGTTTCAGGTACAAAATGACTGTTTCTCGCTGAGAAAATGCCAAAAAGCGGATTTCTGTCATAACATTGTTTTACCTTCTGATTTTTTAAGGCAAGCTATTGAAAGCGTTAGAAAATTGGAGAAAGGTGTCTATGTAGTTGATTTGAGAGACTCATTTCATTATTGGACTCACCAAACCACTTACAGTGTTTCAGGTACAAAATGACTGTTTCTCGCTGAGAAAATGCCAAAAAGCGGATTTCTGTCATAACATTGTTTTACCTTCTGATTTTTCAAGGCAAGCTATTGAAAACGTCTGAAAATTGGAGAAACTAGTCTATGTAGTTGATTTGAGAGACTCATTTCATTATTGGACTCACCAAACCACTTACAGTGTTTCAGGTACAAAATGACTGTTTCTCGCTGAGAAAATACCAAAAAGCGGATTTCTGTAATAACATTGTTTCAAGTATCTGAGAGAGCTTAGCAAGGGGCCTCGCATTGACCATTACTTCCTTAGAGGTAGGGCAAATCAGTCGAGTGAAGCCCAGTGGCAGGATATTCACCACAGTCCACAGGGTATCAGAACCCCAGACGAAGCTCAATCAAGCACAGATCCATTTATGAACATCAGCCCAGAGCCCATCCAGCCACAGACAGCAGTAGAGCGGAGGCTGACTGGACGAAAACCTCAAATCTTGTGGCCTAAATCCTGTCAGAAAACGGAGTGGGAAACCACAGACACAGACCTCGTCCACCTTTTAGAAGGTCTGAAAGGGGGTGTGGAGAAAAAACTGGACAAGATCGGAGAGACCATTTATAGCTATGGAGCAGAGAGATTTGGTGTGAAACGTGAGAACTTGCAGACACAGAAGGAACCATCTGCTCATCTCAAGTCCAGGAGACAACAAGAGATTCAGAGACTCGTGAAAGAAAGGAGGTGCCTGAGGAAACAATGGAAGAAGGCCACGGAAGTGGAAAAGAAAGGCCTTGGGGCACTACAGGGCGACATCAAGCAGCGTCTGGCAGCACTGCGAAGAGCAGAATGCCTGAGAAGGCAACATAAGAAGAGAGAGCGAACGAGGACTGCCTTCTACAGAGATCCCTATAAATTTGTTAAGGACCTCTTTGTCAGGGAGAAATCTGGGACCCTCAAAGTACCCATAAGAGAACTGGAAGAACATCTTCGGAAGACCTACTCCGACAAACAGAGGCATGTGCCAGCCAGCATTCCGGAGGATATGCCACCCATCCAACCACCTGAGCACCAGATGGAAACAAGGCCCCCCACATGGAGCGAAGTTGAGAGCACAGTAAAACGGGCAAGAACAGCTTCAGCCCCGGGGCCCAACGGCATTCCATACAGGGTGTATAAGAACACGCCAGGCGTCTTGAAATACCTCTGGAAGCTTATGAAAGTGGCATGGGAAAAAGGAATGATACCAAAGGCATGGCGACGGGCAGGAGGGATCCTGATTCCCAAAGAGAAGAATTCCTCAACCATCGAGCAGTTTCGCCAGATCAGCCTTCTCAATGTGGAAGGAAAGATTTTCTTCAGTGTCGTGGCCCGTAGGCTCTCAGCATTCCTGCTGGCGAACAACTTTGTTGACACCTCAGTGCAAAAGGCAGGGATAATTGGGTTCTCAGGTTGCTTGGAACACACAAATGTCATCTGGCACCAAGTACAGACGGCCAAGAAGGAGAAGAAAGACCTGCATGTGGTGTTTTTAGATCTTGCCAATGCCTTTGGGTCAGTGCCTCATGAGATCTTGTGGACAGCGTTCAACTTCTTTCAAGTGCCAGAGGGCATCACAAGTCTAGTCAAAGCCTACTTCCAGGATCTCCAATTCTGTGTTACAGCACAGGATAGTACAACTGCCTGGCAGCACCTTGAGATAGGCATTATGGCGGGCTGCACCATCTCGCCACTGGTGTTTACAATGGCAATGGAGCTACTTATTCGTGCATCACGATGGGTGGTTGGAGGAGAACGATTGAGAGCGGGCTCCGTCTTCCCCCAATCAGGGCGTACATGGACGACATGACGACAATAACAACAACGGTCGCATGTACCAAACGTCTGCTGGAGAAACTCCGGGGAAACATCAAATGGCCACGAATGGAGCATCTCCATTGTCAAAGGTAAGCTCACCAATGCAAGGTTCCATGTGGACGACCAGCCAATCCCAACAAGTTCTGGAGAAGCCTATCAAAAGCCTTGGCCGATGGTATAGCGCAGAACTTAAAGACTCTGAGCAGGTGGAACAACTCAGGCAGGATACAATCAGCGGCCTCAAGCAGATTAACAACACTGCTCTCCCTGGAAAATTGAAGCTATGGTGCTTTAAGTTTGGGCTGCTACCTCGCCTCATGTGGCCAATTTCCATCTATGAGGTCACCTTATCTCATGTCAATCGGCTTGAGAGACTGGTGAATGCCCAAGTGAGGAAGTGGCTTGGACTGCCGAGATGCCTTTCCAGCATAGGCCTGTATGGCAATGGAGCGCTCTCCCTTCCAATCTCAAGCCTGGTGGAGGAGTACAAATGTGCCAAAACAAGGGTGGAAATGACTCTTACAGAATCCCGGGACCCATGCGTCAGAGATGCGGCTCCAAACCTGGCAACAGGGAGGAAATGGAAACCATCTGCAGCAGTAGCAGTGGCAAAGACCACCCTCAGACACCGGGATATAGTGGGACGAGTCCAACATGGCAGAGGGGGTCTTGGCCTGGAAGCAACAACACCCGCTTGGCAAAAGGCTACTCCGTCTGAACGGCGACACATGGTGGTTGAGGAGGTGCGCAACCAGGAGGAGGCAGCCAGGTGTGCCAAGGCAGTCTCCCAAGCCCAGCAAGGACGCTGGATGAGGTGGGAGGGTGTGGAGAGGAGGAAAATCACGTGGAATGAGATGTGGAGCATGGAGGCTAATAGGCTCAGCTTCATCATCAGAGCCACTTATGATGTCCTGCCCTCTCCAACCAACCTACATCTCTGGTATGGAGAGGACCCAGCCTGCCTGCAGTGTGCAGCCCCAGCAACCCTCAAACACATCCTGGTGGGTTGCAAGACCAGCCTGACTCAAGGAAGATACACCTGGCGCCATAACCAAGTGTTGAAGGGCTTGGCTGCCGAACTTGAGGACAAGAGGGTCACCATCAACGCCATGCCTTTCAAAACCCAGACCACCCTCCCACGGAAGACAACATTCGTCCGACAAGGGGAGAAACGGAGAACCAAGCCATCACCTCCAAACTAAGGCCCACTGGACACAGCCCGGGATTGGGAAATGCGGGTAGACCTCAGCCAGAGGCTCACTTTCCCGCCAGAAATCGCAGCAACCAACCTGCGCCCAGATTTGGTCCTCTGGTCCAAGTCCTGCCGGCGTGTCTTCATTGTGGAGCTGACTGTCCCGTGGGAGGATAACATCGATGAAGCATTCGAAAGAAAAAGGCTGCGTTATGCTAACCTAGCAGCTGATGCTGAGGCGCGGGGATGGAACGTAAAGGTGTGGCCAGTGGAGGTTGGCTGCCGAGGCTTTGTAGCCAGGTCCACCACACGGCTCCTGAAGGAAGTTGGGATCAGAGGAGAGGCCCAGCGGAAGGCAATAAAATAACTTGCCAAATCAGCCGAACGGAGCAGTCACTGGCTGTGGCTGAAACGGAGGGATGCAACATGGGCTGTTTGATGACCACGGGGTGCCACCATATGACACACACCCAGGTCTGATCAGCCTGTGGCAGGCCAACCTTGGAAGAGGGTGTATTGTGTTAAGAGGCCGAAACACCTGATGAAGACAAGGCACACAACTGATGACGTGTAGATTTGGTGGTGCCCCGCGATCCTGTCCAAACTCCACCCAACAGTCATGTCCGATAGGAGTTATCGTGCTGATATATTTTAGGGATATTAACAGCTAGTCCTATTAAGAATCCTACCTTCTGATTTTTTAAGGCAAGCTATTAAAAACGTCAGAAAATTGGAGAAAGGAGTCTATGTAGTTGATTTGAGCGACTCATTTCATTATTGGACTCACCAAACCACTTACAGTGTTTCAGGTACAAAATGACTGTTTCTCGCTGAGAAACTGCCAAAAAGCGGATTTCTGTCGTAACATTGATTTACCTTCTGATTTTTTAAGGCAAGCTATGGAAAAAGTCAGAAAATTGGAGAAAGGAGTCCATGTAGTTGATTTGAGAGACTCATTTCATTATTGGACTCACCAAACCACTTACAGTGTTTCAGGTACAAAATGACTGTTTCTCGCTGAGAAACTGCCAAAAAGCGGATTTCTGTCATAACATTGATTTACCTTCTGATTTTTTAAGGCAAGCTATGGAAAACGTCAGAAAATTGGAGAAAGGAGTCCATGTAGTTGATTTGAGAGACTCATTTCATTATTGGACTCACCAAACCACTTACAGTGTTTCAGGTACAAAATGACCGTTTCTCGCTGAGAAAATGCCAAAAAGCGGATTTCTGTAATAACATTGTTTTACCTTCTGATTTTTTAAGGCAAGCTATTGAAAATGTTAGAAAATTGGAGAAAGGAGTCTATGTAGTTGATTTGAGGGACTCATTTCATTATTGGACTCACCAAACCGCTTACAGTGTTTCAGGTTCAAAATGACTGTTTCTCGCTGAGAAAATGCCAAAAAGCGGATTTCCGTAATAACATTGATTTACCTTCTGATTTTTCAAGGCAAGCTATTGAAAACGTCAGAAAATTGGAGAAAGGAGTCTATGTAGTTGATTTGAGAGACTCATTTCATTATTGGACTCACCAAACCACTTACAGTGTTTCAGGTACAAAATGACTGTGTCTCGCTGAGAAAATGCCAAAAAGCGGATTTCTGTCATAACATTGATTTACCTTCTGATTTTTCAAGGCAAGCTATTGAAAACGTCAGAAAATTGGAGAAAGGAGTCTAAGTAGTTGATTTGAGAGACTCATTTCATTATTGGACTCACCAAACCACTTACTTACAGTGTTTCAGGTACAAAATGACTGTTTCTCGCCTAGAAAATGCCAAAAAGCGGATTTCTGTAATAACATTGTTTTACCTTCTGAATTTTTAAGGCAACCTATTGAAAACGTCAAAAAATTGGAGAAAGGTGTCTATGTAGTTGATTTGAGGGACTCATTTCATTATTGGACTCACTAAACCACTTACAGTGTTTCAGGTACAAAATGACTGTTTCTCGCTGAGAAACTGCCAAAAAGCGGATTTCTGTCATAACATTGATTTACCTTCTGATTTTTTAAGGCAAGCTATTGAAAACGTTAGAAAATTGGAGAAAGGTGTCTATGTAGTTGATTTGAGCGACTCATTTCATTATTGGACTCACCAAACCATTTACAGTGTTTCAGGTACAAAATGACTGTTTCTCGCTGAGAAAATGCCAAAAAGCGGATTTCTGTCATAACATTGATTTACCTTCTGATTTTTCAAGGCAAGCTATTGAAAACGTCAGAAAATTGGAGAAAGGTGTCTATGTAGTTGATTTGAGAGATTCATTTCATTATTGGACTCACCAAACCACTTACAGTGTTTCAGGTACAAAATGACTGTTTCTCGCTGAGAAAATGCCAAAAAGCGGATTTCTGTCATAACATTGATTTACCTTCTGATTTTTCAAGGCAAGCTATTGAAAATGTTAGAAAATTGGAGAAAGGTGTCTATGTAGTTGATTTGAGAGACTCATTTCATTATTGGA